>NC_056739.1:835809439-836034439 GCF_019279795.1 Protopterus annectens
AGAAGTGAACATTATTTTATTCCCCATTTAAAATATGTCTTAAAATGTACAAATAAGCAAGGCTTTTAATAATTCATTGTGAGGATGTATTTTCAAATTATTTGTTTTTATTAATTTTGCATTTGGTATATATTTTATAGCAGAGTAAACAAAATATTAGTTATACTATTATATCTGTTGTAATGGAGTATTACTATTTAGTAGATCTGTAAATATTTTTACATTTTAATTCTGGACATCATGCAGTATTCATTCAATTCCCATCAGCATGGAAGAATAAGGTGAGGACCATTTATCCCCAGGAATGGATTTAGCATTAGATATGGAAGGGTTATGCATACAAGTAGCTGAGAATAACAGGTCACCAATTAGTAAGTCCTTTACTGCTCTACTGTTGGTTTTTAATTCCCACCATATACACGCTGTGACTTTTATTCAAGATTGGCACTCATTTAACAAACAGCAGCATCCAGACTCAACTTTCTGGCAGTTAAGGGAAGAACATGTTGTCTAATATTTCTGAATTTCGTTTGGTTACAGACAGAGACATGTATGTTATCTCTATTTGCAGCCAACAATTCAAGAAATGGGTGCACCCAGTCCAAGTTAGTGGCCCAGAGAGAAAGTTATGACAATAAATAAAATAGAATAATACAATTAGGATGGCAATGCAGTCACATTCTTGGTGCTGCAATTACATGGAGATAGTTATGTACTTTTTACAATTAGAAATACAGTTTCACTATTGAATCAATAGATTTTGCAATTGCAGTAAAGTAATACAATTAATGTAAGGAATAGTTATATTTGCTAAATTTAGTTACAAAGAGGTAAGACTATTCTTCAGATTCTGCAAGCCTTGCACAGTATGCAAGATTAGTGCAGGAGCTCTAGCAGGCAATATGTCTGCAGTGCAATCCAGGAATAGCCTGCAGGGGTGTGCAAGAGCACTCCTGCACTAGTCCTGCACAGACTAAGCCCCTGTATGCAAATCACCCCATTTGCAGGAGAAATCCATGCAAATGGGGTGAATTTGTGATCCAGAAAACTTGAAACTGGCCGTGCAGGACTACTGTAATCTGCAGAAATGTACTCGGTTAGTAACCAAGTACATTTCTGCAAAATCCAAAACAGAGCCGTGAGAGCTCCAAATAAAGGCTGCATATCAATCAGGAAGCATGCCAATGACCAAGTATAAGGCCATTGGCATTGCAAACAGCTTACAAAATAAAAAAAAACAACTTTTATTTATTTTTTTTTAGCCGATCTTGGCTGTTTAAGCTTAGGGCAGCGGTGCTCAAACGGGATCGGGTGAAAATAAGAAAATAAACCTAAAATAAGCATTCTAACTAAAATCACTATTCCGCCATTAAAGTCAATGGCAGGCAGAAGACAGCATGACCAGTGAGTAGTAGTTGCTAAGGGGGGAGGCTCAGTGTGAGATATGAAACTATGCATTAGCTAGCAATCCTATGCAAATGAGTGGAATGATAGTGAATCCCAGTTTTCCCCAGCATGCTAGTCAGGTCCCAATAGTGTAAGAGCAGGAATAGCTTGGTGCAAACCTAGGAGTTAGCTAACATCATGGGGGTGTGTGTCAGGCATACTGTAAGCGGATTGGAGCCCTTTGGCTCAGGTTTGCTCCTAGCTAAGCACAGCTAAGCAAGGGGGGTGTGTCTGAGGCTCCCTAGCACTCTTTACATTTCCTAAGCAGGTGTGCACGCCATGCACCGGGTTTTAAAGGGAAAAAAAGTTAAACCAGGAAATAGCAGCTCTGTGCATATGTTAGCACTCTGATTGCACGGCGCGCCCCCAGGCTTAAACATGAAGGCAATGAGGAAGGAAAACAGCAGTAGGAAGGTAATCTAGGAGAACTAGCATAGCTGGCAGGTGAAATGTATCAGAGTCAGCCAATTACACAGGCAGCAGAACAGCCCAGTCCAGAACACTACTATAAACTATGCAAACACCTTCCCCTCTGGTTTTTCCCACACTCTACACCACAGTTGTATACAAGCAGGGAACTTTTAACAAACAAAACAACAAAATGATAGGGGCTGCAATAGCTATGATACAACATCTTGTGGAAGAGGCTGAGGGTGGTGAGGATGTGAATGCTGTCAACCAACCCACAGTGAGGAGACAGAGAAGAGTGTACAGACCCAGGGTAACCTACCAAGGGCTACATGAGCTGGAGATAGTGGAGCGCTATTGGCTGGACAGGGACCTCCTACAGCAAATTGTTGAGCTGTGCCGGCCATGCCTCACACATAGAACCAACAGAGGGGAACCCATCCCAGTGGATACCAAAGTATGCATAGGCCTAAGAATACTTGCTACAAGTACCTAACAAAGGCTAACTGGTGATATGATGGGGATCTCACAGGCATCAGCATCCAGGGTACTCCACCAGTTTGTGGATGCCATGTCAGCACGTCGGTGAGCACGTATATTTCCCCAACACCCGTGAGGCGTTGGCCAGCAATATGCAACTGTTCCACCAAATAGCAGAATACCCTGAGGTAGTGGGTGCTATAGACTGCACGCACATACACATCAAAGCACACCTGGTGAGTGGGATAGGGTCTACATCAACCGCAAGGGCTTCCCCTCCATCAACTGCCAGGTCATGTGTGATGCCCAGGGCATAATAATGAATGTGTGTGCTGGCTGCCCTGGAAGTTATCACGATTCCCACATCTGGCATCTGACACAGCTGTACCAAATATTTTCCAATGGGGACAACCCTCACGGTCACCTAGTGGGGGATGCTGGATATGCACTTGAGCGGTGGCTGATGACACCCATCAGAAATGCAAACATACCCGAACAAGAACTCCATAATGAGGCACACGCACATACCAGAATTTTATTAGAGCATGTGTTTGGGATGCTCAAGTCATGGTTTTGGTGCTGATGGAGCCTTGCAGTACACACCAGCTAAATGTACCCAAATTGTCATCTTATGTGCCATGCCACACAATATGATCCTGCGGAAACAGCTACAGCGGGAACAGCACGGGGTAGGGCCACACAGCCCCCCACCATTGCCAAGGCCTGCACAGGGACAGAGTGACTCGGAAGAAGAACAACCTGAGCCTGCCCCAGTAGGCAGAAGGAGGTGTGCCCAGTATGCCCTGGCCATGGCAAAGAGGCAATGCATAGCACATACACTGACACAGGAGGGACCCAGGAAATAACACCTCTCTCTGACTCTCACATACAGTAAAATGGATGCCAAACATGACACTACCTGTGTGTAGGGATTGTACTATGTGCATCCAACATAGGTAGCCCTGCAGCACCACCCTCAATACTGGGACACCCACAAGGTAAGTGACTCACACATGCCAGTCAGGGGGCTTCACATACCCAACAACAGTCAGCAGGACAGGTGTAGACAAATACAAACAAAGGCTGTGCTATGGCCTCTGAATGATGCCTATGGGTAACCTCCCCCCAGGCCTACACAGACAGACTACAGCAGGTCAGGCAGTGAGAATACAGAATGAAATGGAGTACCTGACATACCAGTACAGTCATCGCAAATGTGTACAGGTGTCAGGTGTGCCCCCCATCCTACGTAGTAATGTAATAACAGTCAGGTGTGCCCCCCCAATCCTGTGTAGAAATGTAGAAATATTCATGTGTGCCCCCCATCCAACGTAGAAATGTAGTAAGAGTCAGGTGTGCCCCCCCCAAACCTGTCTAGAAAAGTAGAAATAGTCAAGTGTGCCCCCCAATCCTGTGTAAATATGTAGAAATAGTCAGGTGTGCCCCCCCAATCCTGTGTAGATATGTAGAAATAGTCAGGTGTGCCCCCCCGCAATCCTGTGTAGGAATGCATAAATAGTCAGGTGTGCTCCCTCCAACCTTATTTAATTATGTAGTAATGGTCTGGTGTCCCCCCCACTGTGATGTACATACGTCGTAACAGTCGGGTGTGCCCCCCCACAACCCTATGTAGAAATGTAGTAACATGTATGTGTAGGTATAATACCAGTGGAGCACAGATGCACAGTAGTGGCCAAGGTAGCAGGATAGGTTGTAGCATCTGCACAATATGCAGGTATGTGTTGTTAGGTTGGTGTGTTTCCCATATCGTGTGAGAGTGGTCGGTATGTATGCATGTTGAGGTAAGACTGGTGGCCATTGCCCACTACTGCTGATAACAGGGACAAGTCCTCACAACTGCAGTGCCATACACAATACCCATCAGTATAACACAAGCTAACAGTAAGCCATTGCAAATGTATGGTGGTAATATGTGTCACCATCTGAAAGACTGACATGGCATGGCTGTTGGTCTAGATATACAAGCAGTACACAGGGAAAGTACCCCAGACATACAGTATATATTGTGTCACTGTGAAATGGACACACCCTTGGAAAAGTACATACAGGTATGCATCACATCATCTGGTCCTGGGGATACTGGTGTTGTCTGTCCAAACACTCGGAGATCATAAAGGTGGTAGGACTGATGTATTGGGAAACAGCTGATGCACCTGCACATGCAAGCATAACTGGAATGCTCAATGCATATCTGTGTGTCAGATGCAAGTAGTGTCCATGACACACATGCACCCAGCTCATGCAAACACCACCCACAAGCAACTCTCTGATCATATCCCTGCTCTGGGGAATGGGTACAGTAAAACCCCACCTATATATGGCAATAGTGGAAGACTGCAGCATGCAGTGCAGGTGTCCCATGCAGGTGTGTCCCTGGCTGTAGGTAGCACCCTACCAGCACCCACACCACCTGAGCAAGACTGTTAGGAGGTATTGGCATGAACACCTATCACACCTACCCTGTCACCCCAGGGGAATATACAGTATGGTGGTCTGGGACTGTAGGACTGACAGAATGCAATGACCTGCCACATCAGGCATGCAGCAACACTTAATGCCCCACAGGCATCTGCCAAAGGCCTGTGTCTCACATGTACTGCCAATGCATGTTATGTCACGGACACCCAAATAACAACATAACACACTCTACATAAGCCATATGCAAGGCCATGTGGAAAACCACAGTAACATGCCCACCATGTCCCAATGCCTGAACTGTGGACCAACACTAACACACACCTGTGATGGGGTGAAACCCTTAGGGAAAGTATCAGAGAATGTATGCATAATGTATGGAAGAGGTTAGAATAACAGACGGAAGGGTGGGAGCATGGGCAGCATGGAATGTGCAGGGTCCGACACCAAGCTGTGTGCACACACTATCCCTGGCTGCAAACACATACATGGGTGGCTACACACCTGCCCGTACATCACAATAGGGTAAATGTCCTGACCCATAGCCCCTGCCCCTGGCTGACCTGTATGAATATGTACAGCTGTGAGGCATTGCCACAGCAAGATAAGCCCATACTGTCATGTTGATGGGCGTACAATATGGGATCCTCTGCCAGTATTGTACCAGGGTGCTGAACCAGATACACAAACCCAGCACCAAGTGTCTGCAGCTCCCCCTCCAGAATGGCATAACTTATCATGAATACATAGGTGTCTGCCCAAAATATCGGACACTGCTGCAGTCACCCTTGTCCCCCAGGACATCACTGTGAGCAAGAATGTCCACCTGACAGTACATGAGGACAAAAAACATCACTGTATATAACAGTATATGTCTGAATATTTCTGTTAACAGCAGTACCACGCAGCTGAAGAAGCACAGACACACACAATTACCTACAGTATACACTATCCCCTGCACAGTTTGTCCCCATATTCCCAAATGATCGATGGATACCCTACAGAAACAGTATGCTAGCTGTAGGTGTACAACACAAAGGTCTGCACTGCAGTACAAACTACCTGGACCTGATCCACACATTCAATACAGATGGGCATACTGGGCATGCTCACACACTTAGAGAAATGAAGGCAATGTCAGTCAACAACATACTGAAAGGTCATACTGGGCATGCTCACACATGTAAACAAATGAAGGGGTTGTCTGAAAACACCAGTGGATTAGACATATTTGGCAGTCGCAGATGTTAGTGCAGACACTCCTCAGTAAGCAACACTCATGCTTTGCACACACAGTGGCTAGGAATACAGACATATATCTAAGGAAAACACACTATAATAAGTCAAATATAGAAGGCATAGATGTGTGGAAGAGGGTGACTGTGACAAGGATCCATCCAGGCCTGTCCCACCCAGCACACAGCCAAAGGGCCACAACCACATGAGGTTCAGATGTCACTCACTGTAGATACTAGCCACCGGTCTCTGTCAGCATTACAGACTATGTGGTACAAGTGCTAGTTGTGCAACATGACTGTACAAGGAAGTAGTCATCTAGCAGCTGTATACACATACCTGTGGAATTTGACCCTGCATGTGCCCGCATGTGGTGTGTCAACCTCTAGATGAATGGGTTATGGCTCATACACACACATTGCCCTTCCCAAAGCCCTACTATGACAAGCCTGCTGAGGTCATCCACTGTGAAATACACCTTTGGGAAAATTGTAGCCCAGTAATCTCTGTGGTGCATCCTATAACTGCGTACTTCTGTAGTGTGATAAACTAGGCAGGTAGGAGTTCCAGTCACAGACATGGCAACTGTGTGTGTCTGTTTAGAGAACAATTCTTTTTAGGCTAGTCACACTCCTTACAATTCAAATGCCCTACTTTGGTAAGGCTGCTGATGTCATCCACCTAGAAATACACCTTTGGGAAAGTTATAGCCCAGTAATCTCCGTAGTGCATCCCATAACTACGTACTGCTGTAGTGTGATAAAATAGTTAGGTAAAAGTTCTAATCCCAGACATGGCAACAGTGTCTGTGTTTTAGGCTAGTCACACTCACTATAATTCAAATGCCCTACTTTGGCAAGGCTGCTGATGTCATCCACCTTGAAATACACCTTTGGGAAAATTGTAGCACAGTAATCTCCATGGCACGTACTATAACTGCGTACTGCTGTTGTGTGATAAAATAATTAGGTAGAAGTTCTAATCCCAGACATGGCAACTGTATGTTTGTGTGTGTGTCTCTGTCTGTGTAGAGAGCAATGCATTTTAGGCTAGTCACACTCACTGCTATTCAAATGCCCTACTTTGGCAATCCTACTGTTGTCATTCACAGTAAATACACCTTTGGGGAAGGGGCACTCTAGCAATCTCCATGGTGAGTCCTATAACAGCATCATGCTGTAGTGTGATATAGAACTCTGGTAGGGGTTCTATTCCTCTGTGTGTGTGTGTGTATGAATGGAATGCATTTTTAGGATAGTCACACACTCACAATTCTTCCCTACTACTACTTTGGTCCTGCAATCCTGCTGATCACTGTGAAACCTTTTGGGAAAAAGAGCACTCCAGCAATCTCCGTGGTGCATCCTATAACAGCATCATGCTGTAGTGTGATATAGAACTCTGTTAGGGGTTATATTCCCACACATGGCAGTTGTTGATGTTTTGTGTGTGTTTCTATATCTGTGTAGGGAGCAATGTATTTTAGGCTAGTCACACTCAATACAATTCAAATGCCCTAATTTGGCAATCCTGCTGATGTCATTCATTGTGAAATACACCTTTGGGGAAGGAGTACTCCGGTAATCTCCATTGCGCATCCTATAAATGCGTAAGTACTGTAGTGTAATATACTAGTCAAGTAGGAGTTCTAATCCCAGACACGACAGGTATGTGTGTGTGTCTGTGTTTGTAAGTCGTATCCTGTGTAGAGGTGGATGTGATTGTGTATCAACTGGACTCAATGTGGAGCAGGTTTTGCATATTTCTTATATGGTGGCCCTAGTATATATCACAATGTCCACTGTAGAGGGACAGCAGATGTGAAATAACTGAGAGGCTGTGGTGCAAATCCATACCCCTACATGTGACATCAAGGCCAGGCAAACAAAGTTAGCAACCCTAGTATCACCCGGAGAACACTCTAAACCCATGCGCCATGCACACACACACACACACACACACACACTTGCCTAGGCAACAGCCACTATGTTGGTAGTACCCTGCATATTGCCCACTGATAGTAACTATGGTGTGATTGCAGTGGGATACAGAGGGCATGGCACCCTGCCCATCTGTCCAATAGGCACAGTGCACCTTCCCCATGTTCCCCACTGGACACCTGCAACACCTGTGTTGCCATCAAATGTGACCCACAAAGGACATACCATGCCTGAAAACATACCCTGTATGGACAGATGCCACTGACACAAGGGAATTCCGGTATCATGCTATCAATGTAGGTGCAGAGTAAACCTGCTGTCCATTACCTATTCCCACCACATGAGGCCAGGACTAGCACATCTGATGATAACAATCTGTGTACACAACATGGGCCAGACATCCTAGGTACAGTTCCACTTGTCACTGTACATGCATGTGGGAGGTGTGCACATCCCAGACACTGTCCATGTCATGGACTAAGGAACACATACATGGCAAGCAATGCACAGTATTGGCTACATGCAATAATCACCCAGGTGACTGGATGGTGAATACAATACCCACCTGTGTGGGCAACTCCAGAAACTACACCCCTGAGCCACAATGCAGACCATTGCCATGTGGGCTGATGCCAAGGTATACCCATCACCTAACCTTGTATAGCTGTCTGGCACAGTCGACCACCAAACACCCATGAAGCAATGCACCCATGCATGTCACTACTGGCACCCTGTGTGTGTGTGTGTGTGTGTGTGTGTGTGTGTGTGTGTGTGTGTGTGTGTGTTGTATGATGCGTATGATCACATTCAAACTCACTACAACCCCCATTGGCATACTGAAGCATACTGTCCAATGTCAGTCATCTCTACATACCCTTTGCCCATATAACCTCTGTATGACCCATGTGGTGCATGTGATACCTGCACAGTAATGTGTTGTGGCAATCTCACTAGTGATTAGTTTTATTCCTGGCTATGCTAAGTGTGTCAATGTGTGTGCATCCCTGTGAGAGTGTGGCTGAGTTGATAATGGCACCTGTTCATGTGGACATGCATGTGTACTACACCTACCGTATAGCTACCATATCCCTGTTGCAGATGCCACTCACCATCACATATACGTTTTGAGGGCTCCTCAACATGTAACCTATGTGCCGCATCCAATAACTGCATAGAAATGTGATAGCACTACATTGTCAGGGGTTTGATACCCTGTGCTGGTAGGTGTGTGACACAAACATGCTTAACCTTTACTCTCCCACTCCTCTCTGACTTTACTTTGCCTCTGTCTGCCTCTCTCACTCCCTCTCTGGTGGATGTGGAGACCTACACCTGCTTTGCTTAGGCAGCAGCATGTGTATTTTAAGTGATGCTCATGATCAGCTGAAGGCCTCTGCATGAATTGCAGCCCTCCTCTAGCTGATTGCATGTGGAACAGCTGTGGTAACATTCCCATTGCCAGTTGCCTGGAAACACACTCCAATATCTAAGAACATCATGTTGGTGTTGGGCCTTTTCATTCACTATTAACAGGAACCCGTTCTGTTATTTGGCAAACAGCATCTCAGATGGATTAGGGATTTACCTCTAACAACATACACTGTGGAAACAGGGCAACAAACAGGAGGTGGATGTGCCTGACCTGACTACAGATTGTAAGTGCTGCTATACTGCATTTGGAGTAATGTTGGTTTAACAGGGTGTATGTAGATATGGCTGTCCTACATGTTTTAATAACGTCCATGTCCATGCTATGTTTATGAGGGAACCCCATCTGTAGGGTCATCTGCAGACTGGGCAGTGTTTGGTGCCTTTTGTTTCATGTGTTACCCACAAAGCACCTATCTGTGGACTGTAGAAGGTAGTGTGAGGATTGCAGTCTGTAGATGGTGACAGCAGTTAGAGTTACTGATTTCATTTCCCTCATAGGACATATGTTGCAACAAACCCTGTTACAACAGTAAATTTATGAGGTTATCACAGCAACATGTCAATATTGGCCCTGTGTATGTGCCTCCAGCCACAACTCTGTCAACCTTTGTACATATGTCATGCAGTAAGAGGTGCATATGTGCTGTACAACATAATTAGTGACATCATAACTGATAAGCCCGTGAGATATCAGACTGCTTCACATGTTATGTATAGTAGGGGATATATTTGATGACATCACCTGGACATTCTGTGGTTGTGTGTACAGTACTGAGGTCTGTGTAAGTAAGGTGAATGTCGACAGTGTCTGTATTGATAATATGGACTTTGGCCTGTTTACAGACTGTGGTAGATGTCATTGTTCTTGGTCCTGTTCTATCTGATGTTACATGCTGCTCCACTGTATGTTACCCTATCGGCTTACATGTTTGTAGGGCCATACACACACAAGTCCCATACCACAGACAGGCATCGGACCATACTGTGTAGCGGCCCAGTATATGAAGGGTTAGTTTGTGAGTGGCACATATGAGGATGGTCTTGAACAAATAGTCCATATACTGTAATATAATGCTAGCTTACCATACATGGCTGTGGCTGTGTTCACATTGGCTGTGGTTATGCACTTTCACACTGATGTATCATACTCTGTGCTGTGACATGCCTGTAGAGCCTGCTATATATATGCAGGTACATGTGCATTCCCCCATAGGAAATGTAGGCCAGTGTTGAGCCAGTCTGCCTGTAGCCTGCACAATGCTTTGTTACATACCTAGCAGCTTACTGTATGTACTCAGTAAGATGTCATGTCCAGATACTTGCCAGATGTACTGCTGTTGGTCCTCCCTTAACAGTCATGTATGTCATACAGAGCAGTGGGATGCTGTACAGATGTATGTCAATATCTAGTGGGTAGTAACATCCCTTACATCCACCCATCTTTTCAAGAACCAATTAAGAATCTTCATAAAATCCCAATGGCTATGCCCATGCACCAATCCTGACAGATACTATCTCTCCTTGCCTTAATGCTTTTTCAACTAAAACATTTATTTTCTGATACTTTTCTCTCCTCTACTAGCTTTGTTTGGTTTATCCCCCTTACTGTGCTGTGTAAATTCATGGACATAAAATGTTTTTTGTGCTCCAAATGTCCAATAAAAAGGTCTCCTATATGTAACTTTATAACGGCTGCTACACCATATGTTAATCGGTTGCATACATATGTAATTGCATTCTTCTTTTTTTGGACTCTCTGTATAATATTTTTTCTGGGAGCTTTCCTCCTCGGGCCTCTACTGAAAATGGACATATATCCAGTTAGACTAGCCCAGTCAACAAATGTAAAATAAATAAATAAATAGTATGTGGCCATGGCACCACTTTACCAGCGGTTAGTATGTGTCAGGACTGACAGGGGTGTGTGAATGCATAACCTATGGGGGCAAATGTATACAAGCCGTTAAGTGTTATACCCATCTACATGGGTGTTAACATCCACATTGTCAGGCTTGGTCCACATGTCTTGCACTAAGGGGTTCTGTGTACACCTCTGGACTGTCCAGAGTGTGCCAGAATGTCCGCATATATCAGCCAATATCTCTGTTGTAGTCCACAAGATCATTACGTGCTAGCAACGGTACTGTACTATGATGTCCTTAGGATGCCTGTCAGTAGCCAATGGTGCACATGTTAAAGGCAGATGTAACCTCCCACACACACCGTGTCTTTGAAGACAATCCCTATTACAGTAGTAATAGTCTACAAATATACCTGCTATACACACAAATCCAACAGAATATGAGAGGTGGCCCTATGAATTTACTACTTGAGGAACATGAACTTTCATGGCAAATACGGTTAAATGCATTTGCTCCTCCTGGGTTGAATGATTCATGCAACATTGCATGTTTACGCAAACTTAGAATTCTGATACGGTAACCACTTGCGACTGTTGAACTATTACTGTATAATCACAGCTATTAGTTTAATTTTTTTGTGATTTACTGTTCACTTTAACACAATATAATATTATACAGTACTTCACTTTTTTATTATGATGTTTCCACAATAATTTACTTTTAAAATAACTTGTACAGTTAGGCTTGTTTAGATCAGCCTTGTTTGTTTAAACATGAAAACATTTCTAATTTAGGATGCGGATTTCTTCCTGTAATGTCTGTTTAAATATGTGAAAGGAAAGAGGTGTGCCTACTCAGGTAATTACTTCTAACCATTTAAATAGTACTGCTTGTTAATGTGTACATTTTCTGAGGAAGTTGCTACATTTTGGCAACGAAAAGCACTTCATTAAACAACTTTTATTTAACTGTGGGTCTGCTGTTCTGGGTTTACTGCTGACTTGTTTATTTTTTGCTATACACACCTGACATCCCCTTGCACTACGGAGTTGGGACTATAGGGGCTGAGGAGGGCTACACTCCATGTTCAGGACATATGGTAAAATATATGTATATATAATTATCCAGATATCCATATAGATATATACACATATACATATTGACATATATAGATGGATATGTATATGTACACACACACATATATATATATATATATATATATATATATATATATATATATATATATATATATATATATATATATATATATATATATATATATATATATATATATATATATATATATATATATATATATATATATAGACATATAAACACCCAGATATATACATATACTGAGCAATATATGTCTACACATATACAGAATGAGATACATATACACATATATGCATGGCTATCTACATATATATATTGACAGTAGTAGGTATATCAGAATAGCTATGTATGCACATATAGTTATAGATATCTACATATATTCCAACATAACTAGGCATATCTGTACACATAGGATGTGCATAAATATATAGCTATGTAGACATACATCTATATATACATATACATATATCTATATATACATATATGTATATATACATATATGTATATATATATATATATATATATATATATATATATATATATATATATATATATATATATATACATACAAAGAGATGTACACATGGCCATATATATGTAGCACTATACAGATGTGTAGACAGATGTATGTATGAGTATACATGTGTATGTACATGTAGACATATATAGACCTATTATATGCATACAACCATATTCCTGTCATGAGTAAACTTCACAGTTGTGTATACCCTCCCAGATGTATCTCACCATATGTATCTGCTATGTGCACATTATGATAAAGCAACATATGTGATACAAAAGTCATATTAATAACAAGAACTACACAATTTAGGAACTAAAGGCAGTTGTTCAATACTACTCAATATATGTATTGACAGCTATATTGATAAAACAACAGCTGTCTGCACAGTGGTCATGGCATAGTAGTTAAGTGCTGTGACTTCAGTGTACAGGGTCCTGGGATCAAGGGCTGTTTATTTTTTTGCTGGGCAAAACAAGGGCTGTTGGATACAAAGTGGCAGTTTTGTGCTGCTTTAAGCGGGTTTGCGTGAGCTTGCATGAAGCTAAGCAGTACTGAGCTATGGGTAAACGTACGGGCGCTTACACAGTATAGGCAACGCTTACCAGTCCGCAAATCAGCTTAGCTGTTATATTGTAGCAATGTTGATACTTGCTAAGCATAGCTTAGCCCTGATAACCAGGACACACCACCCAGTCTGATAACCTGTAATAAGTGTATGTAATGCCATGTACAATACATGCACCTACGTGCTGTCATTACAGTAGCAAGGGGGGTGAGTGTCATGTGTGGGACGCAGACATATATGAGGCCTGTACAACACTGTTATCCATGTGAATGTGTTGCATACAGGCGTAGTAGCCCAGGGTATGTGCTGTCACATTGGTATGTAGTGTATCATGGCAGTACTACTGTTGACAGTGCTAACCCAGGCAAAAGCAGAGTGCGTAATGTAGTACTGACAACAGGCACACCTGCGGGCATGGCTGGATGCTGAGGCCTCCCTGATGTATCCCTGGTGTGTGAGCTGTATACACAGTATATACCCCTTACTAGGTAATGATCCATCATGTGGAATGTAACTGTAGACTACCATCTGTACAGCACATGTTAGTGAGGGCATCCAACATGTAGTTATAGGTTCATAGGTTCAAAGGTAGGTACTAGGCTATTGGCCCTAGGGCCTGTATAAGCCTAGCCAAACGGTAGCCAGGCTTTTGTCAACCAAGAAAATTATTTTCCTGTACCCCTGTCAAGCAGAGCCACAGAAGTGATCCCCGGGGTGAATTTCCTATCTCCCATCCAATCATCAAGATTTTTCTTGAAGAATGCTAATGAGGAGCTTTGTTTGATATAGAAAGGTAGTTTGTTCCAGAGTATGGGAATTCTCTGGGACAGGAATCTATCCCTCCAGCATGTTCTGTTTATTGTGGTGACAAGGTTTAGGTCCCTAGAGCATGTAGCTCAGAGGGATTGGTATTTCTTTACGTGGAGCATGTCCAACAGCTCTGGGTTTAACATAGCTTTGTATGTTAGGCAGAGATCGCCTCTGAGTAGGCGATATGCGACAGAGTAAAGCTGGGGTTTTTTGAGACAGTCTGCGTAAGGCATCTGTTTGAGGCCAGTAATCCTCTTTGTGAGGTATTTCTGTGGACTTTCCAGTTGTTGTAAATGTCTTGTGAGGTACATACCAAAAGGGGGATTGTACTCTATAATGAGTCTAATGAGTGATGAGTAGAGAGGAACAATGACCTCTTTTTTCCTGGATGAGAAACCTTTTGTGATGAGGTGTGCCACATGGAAGGATTTCCTGACTACTGTGGTGATATGATTATCAAAGGAGAGACTACTGTCCACCTGTGTCCCAAGGTCTCTTATCACACTTTCAGTGTTAAGTAGACTACTGCCTATGTGGTTATGGCATACATGTTGTTGTCAAACGTCTATCATCAACACACTCATGCTACTGCATAGCTACTTGCAAAGCTGATGACTGTCAGTCCCTGTACAGATGTGCAGATGGCAGGGATATCCAGCTGGGATACATGCAGAACATATGGTACAGAACAGCATGCAGTTCAGCTATAGTCAATCCATGCTAGCAACAGTATACATGTGTGTGATGCATGTGCTGTGTCACTAGGTGATGCCCCTTCCCCTGGATACCACTGCACCCATGTACACAGTATTGCTGTGCACCTGTTCTGCATCCTGCCATGTACTGTGTACCACACCTCACAGGTGTACAACCCATTGCAGAATGTGTAGTACTGTGTCAGTTATGTCAGCTTTAATGCTCACAGCCCCTAAGTTTTTCAGCAACACATACATGGGATGATATGTGGACAGTTGTCATTGGTGAATGCCTGATGCCTGATTTACAGCTGTCAACATCAGTGGACCAATCCAGTACTCTTACACTGACAACCATCAGAGCAAACCGTGACTATGGGGGGTGTACACACCTTTATTGATTTGACACACCCATCCGTGATCTGCTATGGGACCACATCACCGCATATCTTAGCAGTACACAAGCCCGATATGTGACATATGTTCTGTATTTTCACATGCAGTATGTACAGATTGTGTTAAGTGCACAGCTGCTGACCGCAATGCATACCCACCGTGTGGGCATATGTGTGCACACCCTTACCATGATGGTTTATCGCACCTCTTGTTGTGTGTTCTACAGCAGTCACTACTCCTGGCAGGGGTATACCAGCATGAGCCATCTGCATTTGCCAGTGTATGTTCAGTCTGCCCTACACATGTCCCCCTATTCTGCTTGATTGCAAGGTCTACTCATGTGCACATCCCATGGTGTTCACACACTGCCATCACTATTGCTGTGGGGGTAGGGTTACAGCTGCCACAGGTCCTGAACCTTACTATGTGCAGATAGAGCCATTCCTAGCATCCTTAGGATCCCTGCCACAGTGCACTGGTGTATCATGCTTATACCTCCCCCCTCCTTCAGCCTTAATGCAGATGCATGACAAGTAATCCTTACACATGTGTGTCACTTTAAAGTGTCCCATACACTGAACACCACACGTTACAGCCTAGACCCAGCTGATAATGTGGACTTCTGTAATGCCTTATATCATAGTGTATCTCTGCAGCTATTGCCATTGTCCTACAGGTATATACACTGGTGTTGCACTGTATATGGGTGTCGGTCTGAACATGTCCCTACTGTAGACCATGTCTCCCACCTTTATGTTACTCCCTGTGGACACATTCCGCAATGATAGGATGTTAGTTATCATGCAGGTGTCTGACATACCCTTCCAATACCCCATCATGGTCACCCCTGTGATGCCCTGCATTTCACAGTAACAATACGTGCACATGTACAGCATGCATTCAGGGTAGGTGTGTTAGATGTGTGCATGGAATATACCATCGCCATTACATGCACATTGTGTTGGCAAGCATCTACATAAACCAAACTCACCAGCTACAGGCTGCTGCCTTGGTGGTATCCTGGAGGGACCTACATAAGAGGGTGAGAGATGCAATGTCAGTGGTCACACCTGTGGCAGTGCTACAAGGTGGATGCAGTATTACAATACATCAACCGTACATTTCCACAATACTACCACATCTGGACATCTGTTTATCACTACAATGCAGCAACACAATATATCTATGACATGTCAGATATGCATGATCTACCTGTGCAGATGCGGATGTATACATAACAGTGGTCTACTGATGTGCACTGTGTCCTTTCCTGCATGCTCCTCGGCCAGTCTGTGTGTGCCATCCACCTCCACAAAGGTGTCCAGTGGTTGGTGTCTGGCCAGATGGGCAGGTGCCATGGGGCAGGCCAGGAGCTCCTCCACACGTTTCGGGGGGATAGATGGCATGGCCCTCCTCTGTGGCAAGGTGATCCCCCTGGACTGCAAGAGCATGCCGATGGGCATTGCTATGCAGGTCAGTACAATGATGCCGGACCTGCTCATAACTGCGGTTGTGCAGTCCAACATCATTGACCCTGTGGACTAGGTCATTCCATAGGGTGGTCCTCTGCTGCTGTTCATGGGTGACACTGCCAAACAGCACTGGGTAGTGCTGGATCAGGTGTGATATAAGCACATCATTCTCTGCTGATGAATAGGTGGGCAAGCATGCATGTGACATCTTGGTTGAAAGACATAAAGATGGAAACAGGTCTGAGCAACTCATACAGCAAGGTTACCACAGTTCGTAATACACATCTCTGTCACCCCCCAATCATATCAGCTTCAACAAACTGTACACACAACTCATTAGGTATGGCTACAGCTTACCTACCAGTGGGACAGATATTGTATTGTACCACACTTTCTGCTATGTGATTGTAGCCATATTCCCTGTGTGGACACTATCATTGCTGGCCTGTTACAGACTATTCACCTGCATGCCATTATCAGGGCCACTATGGTTCCATATATGCCAGTGGTATGGCTGCTTTGGGATTGATGCACATCTGACATTCTCAAATTCCTGACTAAGGGTATGTTGCAGACTATCCTGTGACACCAGTGACTTGCTTTGTGTATGACAACAGTTTTCCACATATGGGCCTGTGTTCCAGCCTCTGTCCTCCACCTACATACCAAGCTTTGCACATATGACATGCTGTCAGGAGTTGACTGTAGTGGGCTGTGAGTATGTCACACTGCCATTCCTGCCATCACTTCACTGCTGTTGTATCCCGCACACGTACGGTGGGGCTGGGGCCAAATATGTGTGGGCTTCGCCTACACAATACATGTGTGCCCTTATGCACTCCAGAGGCCAGTGTATGTAACAGTGGTATATGGCCCTGTAGTACTGGGTCTAGGGGGGATGCACCATAACTAACCTTGGCTGTTACAACATGTGGGGGGTATCAGGGGTGAGCTGCCTTAAGGTATCTGGATGTACATTACCATACAATTCACCTATATTGAAATTAATTACATAAATTGGGTTAATGCAGGCCTACTACCTCCTGCCATACAGACTGTTCTGTTTGTCAGTGTGCTTGTGATGGTGTCAGTTATGCCTTGTTATGTAACAGTTACATTCCATTGTGGAAACTGAGGTCTTTACCACCTAGTGATTGTGTACAGAGTACAGAGTGTAGATAGAGGCTGCTGAATTATACATCTGCATTACTTACTGTTGATTGTTTGGTATCCTGTGGCCCAGTCTGTCTTTACTATAGTACTATTTGGAGGGTTCAGCCTGGACAGCAACATTTGTAAACCATTCCAGACTACTGTATTAGTATAACTGTTTCACAGTTGCATTACTCTGTTTATATGGATGTCAGTGTCTAAACAGCTATATGACATGGTATATACAACTGTAATAGTACACAAATAAAGGTTTTCCATTTATGCAAACCTGTGTGTGGTGTTATATATGTTGCAGGTAACAATTATCATTTGTATGGGTGGCTCATACAGTGCCCATCTGTTAAGGTGTTAACTGTAGGCATAGTGGCTGTTCCATACTGTGTGCACCTTCTACATATGTATCTTACTATATATACCTCTGTATTTGTATGTGTAGTCACATACATATGTATGTATATATATCTGCATATTTGTTTTTGTGTATATGTATCCTAGGGATGGTGATATCTTCCACATTGTACATTACCTCTGGGAGGCAGACTGTACTGCATGGTATGCTACCGATACCAGCCTGACATCATACAGTTAATATCTTGTGCCCATGTCATGGCAGGTCCCAGTTATGGGACCTGCAACACTTGGTAGTGTATTGCAGGCAGACGTGTTTGGCTGTGGGGGGTATACCTATTCATACAAGACGTATGTTGTTTGGGATCTCTCAACCCCATTAACAGTGCATGTGGACATATATAGGTTCATAGGTTAGTACTAGGCTAACTGCCCTTGTGAACCATTGTAAGCTTACCCATTTATCCCTTGTGAGACTCAAACCCTGCAACTTGTGTTTGTAAGGCAAACACCTTAACCATTAGGCCACCCTCCCAACCGTATATGTTTTTGTTATGTTCCTATTGTTATCTACAGATGTATGTCCGCATATACCTATATAGATATAAGTATAACTATGTCCATATATACTTATATATATATATATATATATATATATATATATATATATATATATATATATATATATAAAACTTGCTGTATATATTTAGACATATAGATGTAGACATATATATATATATATATATATATATATATATATATATATATATATATATATATATATATATATATGGGTCTACTACGGTTGATTGAAAACTCACTTGATTTAAAATTAAATTATTAGGACCACTTCAGTGAAAGCTCACTTCAATGAAAACTCACTTGACTAAAACTCATTTCATTGAAAGTTAGAAATGATCTTTTCCCCACTGTAGTGTGACCCTGGAGTTAATATATAAAGTAAGGGGGTGTGTGAGGGGCACAACCCCCACATTGGGGGTGTGGGGGGCAAAGCCCCCCACATATCTTGGTTACATATTCTCTTTTGGAAACAGTTATTTATTGCACTTGTAAGTATCACTGTGTATAATTTAAAATGTTTATAATATGTTTATAATGCTTATTACTTTATATACTAACTCCAGGGTCGCACTACAGTGGGGAAAAGGCCATTTATAACTTTCAACTAAATGAGTTTCAAAGAAATGTGTTTTCAGTGAAGTGAGCTGTCAGTGAAGTGATCCTAGCAATTTCATTTTCAGTCAAGTGAGTTTTCAATCAACCGTAGTAGACCCATATCTATAGATGTATGCATTTGTATGTATATATGTTTATATATATATATATATATATATATATATATATATATATATATATATATATAGATATATATATATATATCTACATATATAGATAGATATGGTTATCTGTTTAGATATTCATATATATATATATATATATATATATATATATATATATATATATATATATATACACGCACACATATGATACATCTACATGTTGGAGTACATTCCCTGTACTGTTGAATGACTGGGCTGGATGATATGTTTGTGAATACATCAGAGTTGCGTATATGTGACATGGCTTAGTGGTAAATCACTTTGGCTATGGTGTACAGGGTCCTGGGTTTGAGCCTTGAGGAGGCTGTTTATTTTGTTGCTGGGCAGAACAAGGGCCATTGGATACAGAGTGATTAAGGCACTTTTATAGGTTCATAGGTAAGTACTAGGCTATCTGCCCGAGAGCATCTATAAGCCAAGCCAAAATGTGTTGGCTTTTGCCACCCCCTTAGATTAGTTCCCTGTGCCTCTGTCCAGTAGAGCAACTGCAATGATCCCCAGGGTAAATTTTCTGTTTCCCATCCACTCATCAAGGTTTCTCTTGAAGAGTGTTAGTGAGGGGCTCTGCCTAATGTAGATTGGAATCATGTTCCAAAGCATGGGGAGTCTCTGGGACAGGAATCTATCCCTCCAGCATGTCCTATTTATTGTTGTGGTGAGGTTTAAATCCCTAGAGCTCGTGGCTCTTGGGGATTTGTTTTTTTAGGTGGAGCATGTCCATCAATTCTGGGTTGGACGTGGCCTTGTATGTCAGGCAGAGATCACCTCTGATGAAGCGGTATGCAACCGAGTACAGCTGGAGTTTCTTCAGTCGGGCCTCATAGGGTATATGTTTGATGCCAGTAATCCTCTTGGTGAGGTATGTCTGCAGTCTTTCCAGCTGTTGCAGGTGTTTTGTAAGGTAAATCCCAAATGGGGCGTTGTACTCTATGATGGGTCTGATGAGTGATGAGTTGAGGGGCACAATAACCTCTTTTGGTCTAGTTGCAAACCCTTTTGTGATTAGGTGGGCCACATAGAATGATTTTCTAACCACCTTGGCAATATGATTATCAAAGGAGAGATTACTATCTACTTGGGTCCCCAGATCCGTTATTACATATTCTGTATTTAGGGGACTACCATGTATGTGGCAGTTCATGGGTACTTCATTTTTTCCAAAGGAGATGACTATGCCCTTTTTGGCATTTAGCCTGAGGCCATAATTTTTACACCAGGTATCCATCTCAGTGAGAACCTTCCGGAGGATGTCTGTGTCAGCTGGAGAGTCAATTATGGCCCCCAGTTTGCAGTCATCTGAGAACTTGGTCAGCCATAGTCCTCCTATACTTGCCTGTACCTCTGAGAAGTATATATCAAACAGGACGGGTCCCAGGACTGAGCCCTGGGGGACGCCACTTGTAACTGGTTTGGATTGAACCTAGAGCCTACAACTCGCACCATGTGGGTTCTATCAGTGAGCCAATTGGCAACCCATCTCATGACATAGGGGTTTATGTTCAGGCTGGTGAGCTTGTCTATAATATCAGAATGGGGAATGGTGTCAAAAGCCTTTGCGAGGTCTAGGTAGGCAGTGTGAACCTCCTTTCCCTTGTCTAAAGCCTTGGTAACTGTCTCAAAGAAATCCACCAGGTTTAGGAGGCATGATCTGCCCTTAACAAAACCAAACTGGGTAGGTTTCATTGTTTGAAGGTTCACAATGTCTCTGTTAATGAATTCCATCATGATGTGCTCCATAGCCTTGCAGACCAGGCTAGTCAGGCTTATAGGGTGATAGTTCCTGGGGTCTGTTGTGGCTCCACCTTTGTGGAGCGGGATAACTGTTGCCTTGCGCCACTCTATGGGTACATAGCCTGTAGAGAGGCTGTGTTTGAACAGTGTGTTTAGGTGAGGGTTTAGTTCATTTTGGAGCTCGTGTAAGACACAGCCTGGGACACCGTCTGGTCCCATTGAAGCTGTGTTTTTGGCTTTGGATAGGGCTGTTTTAACCTGTGTGTCAGTGATTGCCAGGGCACTACATTCTTCTGGTATGGTTATGGGCCCTTTAGGGGGTGAGAGGGGGGTGAAGTTTGCACTAAACCTGTCTGCCAGAATGTTGGCAATATCAGTTGGGTCAGTGTATTTTATGCCATTATGCGCTAACTCAGAGCAGATCTGAGAGTTTCCACTTAGGTTGTTGGCATAGCTAAAGAATGCTTTGTGGTTATATTTGGAGTCCTTGGCAATTTGTCTTTCAAAACTAGCCTTGGATGATTTTATGAGGGATCATAGTTTCTTGCTGACACTGATCAGGGATGTCTTTCCTTATTGGGATTTTACTCTTTTTCTGCACTAGTTTCCTCCTTCTATTGTATAGCTTGTTTATGGCAGGGGTCCACCAGACTGGTTTCCTTTTCTTGGAGGAGTGAGTATTGGTTTTGCTTGGGATAGCACGACCCATGCATTCTTGCAGGTGCTCATAGAGTGCCTTTGTAAGGGATTCAGCAGCTTGCACAGCATTGTCCTTTAGCATGATGGCTGTAAACCTTTCCACCTCGGTCTTAAGTAAGTGAAGTTTGCTTTTGAAAATTTTTTTACAGTGGTTTCCTTGATTGGGGGTGGGGGCAGAATGTGGATATCCAGAGTGATTAGTCTATGGTCTGATCTAACCAGCGAGGGTTTGACCTTCAGTGTAGAACACCGGTCGCCCATGTTGGTGATGACCAGGTCCAATATGTTGTCACCTCTGGTGGGGGTGTTGACCAGTTAATCCAGGGCGTTCGAGTTTATAAATTCTAGGAAGCGTTGGGCAAGGGAGTTAGTACCTGAGTATTTCTCCCAGTTAATGTTTGGGTAATTGAAATCACCCAATATTAGAGCGTTTGGTAGGACCTTCATAATTTCCAGTGTCTCCAGAAATGCAGAATGGGGGTCCTGGGTCATGGTGGGTTATCTGTAGCAAGCTACAATTTGAATTGCAGTTTTGCCCATTGTTAGTTGCGCTTGGATGATCTCTGAGGCATTGTGCTGTGCCACTAACCTGGAGGTGTAGGTATCCTTGATGAATATGGATACACCCCCACCTTTTGTGTTTTGGTCTGGGTTCTGTGGCCTAAAAGTATGGTATGAGTTATAGCCTGTTAGTGTTGGGGTGTTCTCTGGAGCCTTAAACCAGGTTTCTGTTACTGCACAGATATCTATGTTCTCCATACTGAGGAGTGCCTCGAGTGCATGCATTTTGAGGTTTAAACTTCTGGTGTTGAGTAGCATTACCCTCAGTTTTTGGTTACTTGTGCTATTTACGGTGGTGTGTTTGTCTTTTAAGCCTTGCCTAAAAAAGGCACTATGGGGGCGGCAAAAGCCTTGGCCAGTATTCGAAAGTCTAAGGGTGACAGGTGCAAGCCATCTCTTGTGAAGCAATGTGGCTTATCGAGCATGTCATCCCAAGTGGACAGATACTGGATCCCCTTTGAATGACACCAGAAACTTAGCCAATTGTTGAATTGATAATTTTTTTTCTTTATACTGTGGTATCATTCTTGGTGAGGGTAAAATGTTACTCAGGGTCAGGGTCATACCGGCCTGGGCTACATGATCAGAGAGCTCTTCCATGTCTCTTTTCATGTAGTCCAGGGAGGTACGTCTCAGGTCATTCACACCAACATGGACAATGACAGAGTCATATTTATACTTGTTCTGGAGTTACCTGAGTGCTTGTGCTATGTGGCGGATCCTGTCACCCAACAGGCAGCTAACTGTAACCTTCTCCTTGTCCAGCCTAGTTAGTGGGACATCAGTGTGCCTGACTATAGAGTCGCCTATTACTAGTGTGTTGGGTAGGTTATTTTGCCTTAAGGGCTGTGATTGCATGGCACACTGATTATGTGAAGTATGTGTTTCATGGTTTGTGATGGGGTGTGGAGGTTGCTTGGGTGTCTGCTTTGGAGGTCTCTGTTGCTTTTGCAGATTTTTATTTAGAGCCTCCGAGTATGTGTTCGTGTATTTATGTGTGTTATTTGCCAGTGTTGGTTTAGTAGGTCTATGTGAGACTGGTGGTGTGTTGCAAGTATTTTCCTTCTCCTCTTGACTGTCAGTTCCAGTCTTGGGTTGAGAGAGCTTTGCCTCCAGTTTGGCTTTATAATTGCATCTCTCGCATGTATTAGTGTTTGGTGGTAGGAGGAGAGGGTTGTCTGTGTACATGAGGCAGTTGTAACATTGCCTCAAAATGCCTAGATTCACCAATTGGACTGGAGAGTACACCTGAAACTGCCCTTTGAACATGCCTGAACAGGTAAAGTGAGCTGTTTTACTGATTAGCTGGTAGGGATGAATAAAGAGCCTTGTCCTTCTGGACAGTATAGGGGGTCAAGTGCTAGGGTTAATTAGTGCTTGCTATGAGTTATGAGCAAGTACTGGGCTGTGAAATGAATGGTTTATGTGCTTAAGTTGAAATTTTGTCTAGTTTTAATGGAAAAAATTGATGAGCAGACTTCGTGGAGCCGGGAATAGTTTAACCATAGCAAACCGGCACTGCTCATTGCGCAAAACTGCACAAATGCAGTTTTTATAGCAGGGAAATAAAAGCGATAGAAATTAGCCCAAAATGGCCAATAAACTACTCACTTCTGGGCTACAGCAAACAAGGCACACATTTCAGGTATAAACAGATCAAATAAGCATGCACAATAAGCCTTTAACCAGAAATTCCCAGCTCACAAGGGCAGAATCTAGCATCTCTACCCACAAGAGTGCAGACTACAAATTTTCTTAATGTAAAATAACTGACCTGAAGCCCAAGTGCTTAAACCAGAACTAATGTGCTTTTAGAATAACAGACACTGAGCCTTCAATCAGCAATTCCCAACTTAGAAAGATGTAAGCTACCTGTCCTGCAATAACAATGCAGTCCACAAACCTTCTTAATGTAAAACAACTGGTTTGAAGCCCAAGTGCTTAAACAAAAAGGCTTAGAATAACAGTTACAATTTAATCAGGCTACTACCAAGCAGTATTAACTGCAGCAGAATAATACAATTGAGTATTTACAACTTGAGCAGTTGTAAGCGGGTTTGCGTGGGTTTGCACGATGGTAAGCAATGCTAACTTCCGGTTACAGTTTCTTATACTCAGTTAGCTTTTAATTTGCTTAACCAGTGTAAGCATTGCTTACTCCCATGCAAACAGACTTAAACCAGCTTACTGCTGCTTAAAAGTGCTTACTCCCACATACCCCCATGCTAATTTGTTTAAAAGAAAAGAAAAAGGGTTGATAGGAAAGTGATGTAAAAAGGGCCACAAAGAGGAAAAGATAGTAGGGAAAATAGCCAGGGATGTGCAGGAAGGGTGTAGGGAAGGTCCATAGCTGCCCACGTTTTTTACAGCAACAGCTATGCATATACATCGAATTTGGAGGTAGATTTGGACACTCAAACCTCTGGGAGGGGGTGAGGACAACAGTAATAAGTTGTGATGCCAATTAGACTGAATTACGTGTCCAGTGGACACATGTGCAAAATGGATAGCTATGTATGGGGTGACATTTTTTGGGGGGGAACAGATTGCCCCTTTTATTTTTTCAGGTGAGAGTGGGATGTTGGGGAGGAGTTGTAGGTATATTTGGGGATGTAGGTTGGGTGGGTTAACAGACAAGACAAACAAGACGCATACAGGGCCGGTATATGACACATGTAGGGGGTAAACACCTTGCCAGGGAGGGGTGTTGGGAAATCGGAAGCCCATGAGCCCTCTAATGGAAACAGTGGGACTGAGGTCCCCACCCATGAGCAGTCACCACTGCACCTTCACAGCCCCGATGGTGGCTGTGCTGGGGGCTGAGTCACAGAGCCAGACTGAAGCTCTAGTTGCGATATGCGGTTCTCGAGCTGGTGTAGAAGATCACCAAGCTGCTGGTTGATCTCTCTACGCACCACAACCCCAGCCTGGCGATGGGTGACAGGTATCTGTCCACGCTTGCTTCCGGGGGGTGAGCCCCATCCCCTGAGGTGGTTCCACCCAAAGGTGGTGCAGGACCAACAGACAGGGAGGTCCTGGGTTGGGCCCCAGACATGCTGGTGCTCGGTGCCACGGCCAACTGAGGTGGGACAGGTGGGTCCGCTAAGACCAGCCTTCCCAAACATGCTATAGTGTTTAGATTTCATCATCATATGTGGGTTAGTAATAGTCAGCACATTCCAGGGTTAGGTATAACAGCATGCATAGATATTCCCATTAACCCAGACACCAGATACAGAACAGTTGCATAGCAAACAGAACACATGCATATATGGGACCACAGTGGTAATAAGAACAGCATGCAGGTACATTGATGGCACCATGCCACCAATGTTGGAATAATCCAATATAGCACATGCATGGGAACAATTATTTATCAAACAATTGGACATTATCAGAACATAGGTGTCATTACATACCAGTTGGGGTGGGTATGTTGATTATTGCTGGAGATATGGTGGGGGGAGAGAAAGATGTAAAATAACAACTAGTATATTCCTGTAGTCCACATTACTTTCCTAGTCAGTGCTGTTATCTGTACCTTACAAGTCTTACTACACTACCCTATAGCCTTAGTTTGGACAGTTTTACCTGCAGTATATACCTCTTACCTGGTGTACCTGTGGAGGGAATGTTTGTTAACACTAACTGTTTCTACACATACTCCCAGAGTCCAGGTCTTTCTGCACAGACTCTGACCATGTGTTGACCACATGCAGACGTGCTGGGACATATCTAGAATATTGTCCTCTTCAACCTTTAGTGACCTGACACACACACATATACATGCTTTCCTACACAGTTATATTATGTAGCACAATGTGGGTGACAGTGATCAGTGATACTTTATTATTCAGAGAAACTGCAACACTCACAATTCCCTACAATACCAGAGTGAACAGCACCAGTACAGGTTATAATGGTCTTTATTTCAAAGCACAGTGTTCATATCCGGCATACCTGTGGGAGCAATGTTTGTTAGCACTACCTGACTGTTGCCACACAAACCTCCAGATTACACATTAGTATTATGCACATACATCTCAATCTGTTACTGTACACACTCTGGTCACAGCTTGACAATATGGGGATGTAGATAGGGCATACTTGGCATATTACTCTCCTAACAGTTTTGGGGGTTGCTACAGTGACAGGTTTGTTCTAATAGATGTTTGACAATCACTTGTATTCCCTGTTTGCTGGCTAAACATCTGGGATCATCCCACAGACTTACCAGGGGGACAGGGGGACAGACATCAGATATGGGCCCATATACTGGACATTCTGGCCTCATCTATACAGTTGTGGGGTATGATTCTGTATGCAGCCTATATCCACACCCAGGATTCAGACCATGGCTGTGTCTGCTACAACTTAAACACTGTCCATCACAGTTGTGTCTGCTATATAGATATTGCTGTATATCTCCTATTTGCTTTCTGTCTTATTAATCCCTTGTGCTTTTGCATTTTGACCTTGTATTATAACACTCTTATACAGATCTCCCAGACAGTAATATTTTGTAGGACAGTGTGGGTGACAGTGATGTGTAATACCTCATTATTCAGAGCAATTGCATCATTCGCAGTGCCATACAATACCAATGCAAACAGTACCAGTACAGGATATTATTATTGTATTTCTGGGCACAGTGTTGGTATCTGGTAGACCTGTGGGAGAAATGTTTGTTAGCACTACCTGAATGTTCCTACACACAGTACCAGAGTCCACATTACTATTATGCACATACACCTCACTCTGTTACTGTACACACTCTGGCCACAGCTTGATAAGATGGGGTGTAAATGGGACATATGTGGCTTCTTAGTCTCATAAGGTTTTGGGGAGTTGCTAGTGTGCCAGCTTTGTTCTCATAGATTTGTGTCAAGCAGTTGTATTTCCTGTCTGCTGCCTATTCATCTGGGATCATCCCACTGATTTCCCTGGGGGACAGGTTGATAGGCAACAGATATGGGCCACTTTACTGGACATTCTGGACATATCTGTACAGTTGTGGGGTATGATTCTGTATGCAGACTACTACCACTGGCAGGATTTGAACCATGGCTGTGTGTGCTATAAAAAACAACAGTTTACATCTCAGTTGCATGTGCCATTTGGGTTTTGTTGTCTACATGTTCCCTGTTTTCTGTCTATGTGTCTCTCAATTGTACTAAATGGCCTCTGGGGATTACACCAGTCATATACAGGCATTCTTACACATTCAATTTATGGTGCATGGTGTGGGTAACAGTGATTAATACAACAGTACTATTACATGATTGCAAATCTACATTACCATATGATACCAGAGTATACACATGCTGTCCAGCAGTTAGACCTTTATTGTCAGGCTGTTATGCTTTTATTTTTATACAAACTATATGAGACTCTTCCTGCCATATTCTCTGGTGTATGCAGTACTTGCCTTGAACAATACAGGTTTTATACAGGCAATTGATTTACTACTACTTTTAGTTTTATTTCCTATGACAATAAATGCATGAGTATTACTGGCCTGCCTCACATCGCAACCTTGCCAGGTGACTGATGTGGGCCTCCTGGTTCGCAGCCTGCTCTATTGCATTTGTGGGGGACATGAAAGGAATATTTAGCCATACCTATTCATGATATACATGAGGTGGCAATTATTACACACATAGTGGGGTGATACACACAACTGGAACATCCCCTGCTGCTCTAGCCTCTTGGATCCACTGTTCTAAGAGTTCCCCCTTACACCACTTCAGGTCGGCATAGTGATGCCTGACCTGCTCACCAGTTTGGGGTATGCCAGTGGCACTGGTGAGGTCATGGGTGAGACTGTCCCAGGCCTCCACCTTATATTGGGAGCCTTGGTACTGGCCCTGCAGCAGTCTCTGATCATGGTCTTTGACAAGGAGTCCTGCCATGACTCTGGAATCCTGGATGCAGCAGCGCTGTTCCCGAAAGTGCACACCTTCTCCCCTTCCTGACATGGTGCCTGCAAGGGGAAGCTACAACCAGTTATGAGATGTACTCCCACCTCTTGGGTTTAAGTAGGGCCGATTTCCCACACTTTTCTGTGATTGGCCAGTTTTGAAAAGGCTAGTCTATGGGCAAACCTGCTTACCTAGGGTTGGCATTGTTTAAAGGGGTATACCTCTGGGCACACTGAGTTAGCTAGCCTACACATTGCTTACACCTCCTAAGCTGGCCTGTGCAATGCTTAGTGTTGCTTACATTAGACTTTGCATTATAATTCCTTTTTGGCATTGATTTATTATTCATTACACCTTATATGTATGCCTGGTATCCATGATTCATGTGTACGTACACTGTATGGGGTCCTTGTGTTTTATTGGGGACTTCAACACTCTATTACAATTACACCTGACTTCTGGGCTTACTGCTGTACTCCAGTTCACATATTTATGTTATGTAGTGGGTTAAGGCACATATGTCTGTATGCTGATTCCTTTCACAGGTTCACTTTGATTTTACTATGGTGAAGACTTGTTTGCTGATACCTCATTCTTCTGTACTTCTGTGATGGCTTGGTGGTTAACTACTGTGACTATGGTGTATAGGGTCTTGGGGTCAAGATCTGCGTGGCTGTTTATTTTGTTGATGGGCAGAACAAGGATCGTTGGATACAGAGTGATTAAGGCACTTTTGAGCATTTGTAAGTGGGTTTACGTGGGTTTGAGCAATGGTAAGCAATGCTAACCTCCAGTTACATATGCTTACAGAGAGTTAGCTTCAGAATTGCTTAACCTGTGTGCACATTGCTTACCCACGTGCAAAAGGGATTAAACCTGCTTACTAATGCTTAAATATGCTTACTACTGCTTATTGGTGCTTAAACCTGCTTACTAGTGCTTTATTCATTATGATACTGATACCTCACATGTGCATTTACTGCAGTACTCCAGTTCATAAATATATGTTATTTAGTGGGTTATGCAACATAAATATTAGTCATAACATGCTTTGCCATGGAAAATGAAATGTGCTGCAGTGGGATCGAACCAGGAATGCCTGCTTGTAAGGCGACTTCTCTGCCCACTACATTATTGCTATGCTGCTTCATTTGCATATATCTTCCTTGTTATCCTCTTCAGCCATTTTAACTGCATTAACTGTAGCTAAGCAATGGGCATACCCGCGCACCTATGGTTAGCTTTACTCGGATTTTTAAAAAAAAGAAACGGGTTTGTTCATTTTATTTCTGTATACTTTTGCTGTTGTATATGAGGAGGACTGTTGGAGGGGATATGCGGACACCTATGAGTGGTCTCACTCATTTCTTACCCCTTTCTGCTGTTCTTCATTGCAGGGGCATGTATATTCTGAGAGCTCTGCTCTCAGACACGCCCCCTGCACTCTTACATGCTCCATGTAAGATTAGGAGCTCAGGCAGCATGCCTTCATTAATATGCATGGTGCGCTGCCGTCCTGCTCCTAAATGGCTGCCTCCGTGCAGGACTAAGCTAGTCCTGCATGGAGGAATAGTAAATCTAGAGGTATATCTTATTGCTGAAAGAAGATAGTAGTATTTATTCATATTGTTTTGAGGAATATTATCGAGGGAAGACAGGAAGTGTGAGAACTGTAGAGTCTTAGAGGGTGTTATTGAAAGGAGTTGGGAGATATTTGCAATAAACAAATTAAATTCCACCTTGGCTAGTTATGCAAAACTGTGGTACACAGCTGATGACTTAGTCCTCTGTACAGAGTAAAATCTAAATTCAGTCAATATGAGCTACTGTGATTTTGTGTGTGTGTGTGTGTGTGTGTGTGTGTGTGTGTGTGTGTGTGTGTGTGTGTGTGTGTGTGTGTGTGTGGATATATGGATAGATAGATAGATAGATAGATAGATAGATAGATAGATAGATAGATAGATAGATAGATAGATAGATAGATAGAAAGATAGATAGATATGCACATACATACATTTAAACAGCAGACATTTCAAAAGGTCTTACAAATAAGTCGTTTTATTGTCAAAATATAAAATGAGACTAACTTCACTAGGAAATATGAAATAAAGCAATAGATTGGGTGACAATTCAATCTGTTCACGTGAACAGTTTAGTCTTTTAGCCACACTAGTGGCAACATCCTGTTCAGGAGCAAAAAAACAATTTCAATGCTGACTAAGCCCAAATGCACCATTCAGAAACAGAAGTAAAGTCATTGTTATGAGCTTCAGTTGAGGGCAGCACAGTAGTGCAGCAGTTAATGTTGTCACCTCACAGCAAGAGGTTCTCCAGTTCGATTCTCAGGTGGGGTGCCTTCTCTGTAGAGTCTGTATGTCCTCAGTGCTGACTAAGCCCAAATGCACCATTCAGAAAGAGAAGTAAAGTCATTGTTATGAGCTTCAGGTGAGGGCAGCACAGTAGTGCAGCAGTTAATGTTGTTGCCTCACAGCAAGAGATTCTCCGGTTCGATTCTCAGCTGGGGTGCCTTCTGTGTAGAGTCTGCATGTCCTCCCTGCATTCATGTGGGTTTCCTCTGGGTACTCTGGTTTCCTCCCACATTCCAAAGACATGTATCTTGAGTATTTCTCCCTGGGCCTCTGCTGTAAATAAGCTCTGTTCTAGTTGGACTTTCCTGATCAACTAAAATAAATAAGTTGAGATTTTGTCAGCAGGCCTTTCACTGCACTTGTAGATACTCAGGTAGACTTCCTTCTTTGTGCTAGCGGCACTGGCCTTATTTCTTCTGTCTTTCCACAGTTATTCTTCTGACTACTCTTGATTCTTGTTCACAACAGATTCCAAATAACTTAGGGTTACCACCTGTTCCTGTCTACACATGACAGTCCCTATGTTGACAATGGTCCTGCATAAAAACATAAAAAAGGCAAATGTTCTAAGATGTTAGGACAAATAAATAATTCCTAAGTTTCCTCTAATAGTTGCATAAAATAATTATTTTGTATCCAAAACACCTTAGTATGATATGAAACAACAGAAACATTTTATATAAAAATAAGTGTTTATTTAGGCAGCAAAGTTTAGTCTAATCCTTTCCATTGGTAACAGGCATGTTTTTTTCCCACTAAATTACGTTTCATAAAAACGTCCCACTTTGGGAAACTGCTAGAGTAACAATCTTCCAATAATAAGGTAACAATCTTCCAATAACTTATAAACAACTTCTGCTTTTTTGTTTCTGATCTGGTATTAAATAGGCACGGGTACACACTTGTAGTCTATTACCTTTCCCTTAGGTAATGTTGGCTAAGGAGTCAGTTCCTAGTTCCCTTCCCAAACTACAATTTCCTTGTGTAATAGCTCTGTTTGCCTAAAAGATAGTACAACTAATTTCCTTATAGCACCGGGCCACTCTTAACTCCTCTTATATGTGCCTAGTTTAAGCTTCATCAAGGTTTTAGCTGAAACCCACTGGTGTCAATCCCATCGGAAAGCCTGTGATCTTTAGCAGAACTTCCACATTGTGGTGGTGAATACTGGCACAGTGATGGGTGTGGAACCACAATGGCTATAGTGTCAGAGCTCTCCTGCAGAGTCTAATGTTACCTTCTTTTGTTGGTGCAATCATTTCAGTGGACAAATCAGTGGTCATTCAGCAGTGATCATGTTGGTTTCCCATGCTTTCAAATGCAGCATACATCCTCACCATTTCTTCCAAATAATAACCACTTTCTGTGTAAAACTCTGATGGTGAAGAAAATAAAAAAAAAAAATGAGGACAGTAATGTATTTCAAGATTTTGCTTTTAGACACTTCTATATTGTCTACATAAGCAATTTCTATGATTGTTTTACACATAGCCCTCCAGATACAGACACTTTCTGTTACTGCTTCTGATCACTAATAAAGATACTGAATAGCACAATAGGTTCAGTAATGTATTTCAACTTGTTACTTATAGATACATGCACTGCCACCTTGACAAATCAAATCAAAGACCATTCAGATTTTTAAGAGCAGATCCTGTGTACATAACCTGGTTGAGTTCTTCAAGAAAGTTACTAAAGCAATGGATGAGAGCAAATCAATACACATTGCATAACAAGGCATTCAATACCTTCTCATACTCCAGTACCATAGATAAAATAGTTCAGCTAACTATTAATCCTTATGTGACTCATTGCATAGCAAACTGGCTGACATATAGAACCCAGAAAATCAGTCAGGCATGAGTGTTGAAGAAGGCAGGAGTGTGGCACTGAATCGAGAGAGTTGGTGACAATTAACACGATACCCCGACCCCATGTAGAAAAATGGTAAAAAGGGGGCTGATGGTGATGATGATGACTACAGATTACTGGGTAAGCCCTGAAATTACTTAACTTCTGATATGGATTTGCCAACTGTATTATCAAATATAATTAGCATGATGTGTCACTACTGGGTTCAAATTCCATTTTATTCTATTACAAAGCTGAGATCAGTTATTTTACTAGTTCAGTTAATGTATAAGAAAAATAATTACACTGCAGGCTTTATGAAGAAGAGAGCTTTTTAATTAAATTTCCTAATGATTTTAAAACAGTAGAAAATATGCTGGAATTCAGTTATTTTATCATCCATAATAGTAGCCTGCTTCCATGGTGCTGAGATAACTGCAGCTGTAATTAAGAGGTTAAAATGATGAGTCTGGCATCACTGATACATCTAAGATACCAGCCTCCCAAGCATGCATACACAGTCTCAGACACCAGAATTTATCTCTGTGTCTTATAGCACAAATTGCACCCTGGCCTCTTTCTTTCTATAATAGATTGTAACCTCCTACAAGTGACACCATTTAAGACCTCTGAGATATAAATATCTGTGTCCTGAGCACTTTGTTCTATTCCTGTGTTCCACTATAAAATGCATATTTAGCCACAGTCTCTTGTCTAACTTTTGAAAGGCAGGCAGGCCCACTGGAGAACACAGTATCATTTTCAGAGCAAAACAACCAACCCAATAACAAGATACTTACAAAGAATTAAGAAACACACACACACACACACACACACACACACACACACACGCACGTGCGCGAGCATGCACATACATAAGCTGGTTTACAAACCCTCTTATACACACCAATGTTTACACTCTCATACCCAATCCATATAACTGAGATGTAGCAAAATGAGATACTTTCATTGATAAGGTCCAAGCAACCATTGCTTAAGGACTTGAGACACAGCTTTTTAAGACATAAAGAACTGACAAAGCAACTTAAGCCAGAAATAAAGAGATGCAGTGTAGGTCTGGTTCCTCCATGCAGCAGCACATAAAAAAACTGACTAGCTAGAAAAGCACTAAGTGCTTTATATATTTTTTACTACAAATGGAACTATGTGTATCTCTGAATAATTTAAGCCTAATAACTATTAATATACAACTACTATCTCCACATAATTGTTTGAGTGTTACTAATATTTACCATATTTACCAGAAATACAAAAGATTCAAAACTTTTATATAACTATCCAACAGAAATAACTGAGTCAAGTATGTTGAAGAAGGTACATGATAAAATAGACCATCTGTACATGGTTTCCTACTCACAGCTGTTAGCAAACAATTGCTCTATACTGCTTTTCATCTAGCCGTTTTATGCAGAAAATAACAGCCAGACCAAAAACAGAGCAGTATAGGTAATAGCCAGCTACTTCAATTTGTGGAATGTTTATTCCCCTTATGACAACATTGTTGTGGCATATAATGAAATTGACAATCAAGATTGATAGCATGTTCCAGGCAGCTGCATTCCTGCTGAACTAGTGAGTGAGTGAGTGAGTGAGTGAGTGAGTGAGTGAGTGAGTGAGTAAAAATTAAGGCCATAAGTAATTCATTGTAGTGGGGAAGTGGAGAAGCCAATAAATATCACTCTGAAAATCAGAGTACTCTACCAAAAGACAGATACATTTGGTCAAAAACAGTATTTCAATTATTATGGAAAAAATACAAGGACAAATACTTATGAACTGGAAATTAATTCATTATTTATGTGCACTAAAATAAACAGGTTTACAATTACTTGTTAGAAAATTACCCATAATCTAATATGCTACATTGCTCAAACCAGTTCCATAATTTAAAATGTGAACTGTTATTGCGATGCCACTAAAATGTGCCTCCTGTCTAGTACAAAGCATTAGTAATACTTGATAAATAATTATGTAATGCTTAGTAACTGTGGTCAGTTAAAGTAACTAAATCAGTGAAATCAAGCTAAAGTATAAGCAAGAGATGCAAAAGACTGAACATAACTTTATTTATTTATTGACATTTGATTATTGAGAACGTCTGACTGGGTAGGAGCCCATTTTCAGCACAGACCCCAGGAGAAAAGCTCCAAAGTACTAAAAACATTTTAAGAATAATCATTTTACAGCCTTTAAAAATAATGCAAAAAAAAACAAAACAAATACAGTTTATATAATTATATCAAATCAAACATAATATGAAAACATTGGTTAAGAATACATAAGTTATATGAAAATGATTTAATAGTTAGAGAAATTCCAACCTGTTTATAGGGAAATTAAAGGTAAGTTAGTAGAATACAAACAAGAATTGCAATATAAAGTGAGAGAAAAGCAGGCTTATGGTATATTTAAAGAGAAAGCCAGAGGAGACAAATTAATAGAAGTAAGGAAGTGATAAAAGAAGGGAAAGTAAGGAGATGTAAGGTATGAATATGTATTTGTTTGCATTTAGGGATATAGTTTATCCTGGTTTTCAGCAAGGATAGAGACAGATTTTGTCTAGAAGTCTTTCAGAATGGTTTTGAAGGATGGGAGGGAAGATATTGACCTGATGGGTAGAAATAAAGAGTTCCAGGCCTTAGTAACATGGTACGAGTACAAATGCCCAGCAGATTTGATATGTTTGTGGACAGGCAGGAGTTTTTGGTCATAGGACTGTAATGACCAACTAGTAACATAGTTGTGTAACATGTTATTTAGTGCTGGACAAGCAGATGGATTCTGGATAATCTTATAGGTGGTAAGAAGCTATGTATATGTTAGCTGATGTGGTAATTCTAAACAATTTAGGCTTTTTAGTGCTATACAGTGGGGTTCTGAAAGGGGTATTTGCTGCAAATTTTGTTGATTTTTGTGATGTCTGAAAGTTAGTAAGGATGGGAGCACCATAAAGAAGTGCAGGGAGGAGATTAGTAGTGGCAAGTGTAGCTTTAGTTGCATCAGTGAGAAAGTTTTTGGCTCTATAAATTTTGATGAGTTTTTCTTATGAAATTTTGTATATACAGGTCAAATTTAAGATTATCATCCAGTATCATCCCTAATAATTTGCAATGAGAAGTTACTTTTTTTAGGATTGAGCATGAGTTTTGAGTTATGAAGCCATGTTTCAGTTGCTGTTAAAGCTTCCTGAGTAATTTTTTTTGAGGTGTGCCACATTATCAGATGTACAAATGAGTGTAGTGCCATCTGCATACTGTATTAGGGAGGCCTGTTGTATTGATGTCTTGAGGGTGTTGATGAGAATGTTAAAGAGGAGGGGAACAAAAATAGAGCCTTGTGGTACATCAGTGGTGACTGGGAGGTATGGAGAGAGAGTAGAGTACCATTTATTGACTGATACCTATTGGACAGGTAGCTTTTGAACCATAGAAGGGTGGACAGTGAAAGGCCTAGTGAGGACATTTGAAGTAAAAGTTTGCTGTGACAAACTCTGTCAAGTCCAGAAATAAGGAACTAGAACTTAACAGTTAATTATGTATACTCTCAGCTGACAAAATGTTAAAATTAAACTATTAGTGCTCCAAATCAATATAGATACAGACCTTGCATATATTATACACACATACACAAATATCTATCTATCTATAAATATATGGATCTATGTTGACAGATTGAAAGTACGTTTCAGCGAATCATACATGAGCGAACTCAGTTTCACGAAAGTGCATTTTATCGAAAATGCACTTTCTTGGGGAAAAAAAACACGCCAAAAAAACCTAAACAAATAAATCACTACTCATGTTTATGCAGGGGGCAAGCCCTCCTGCATCCCCCATGTGGGGGGTGCCCCCCACACACAGCCTAATTTAATATTCTCACTCCGAGATCGTACTACAGTGGGGAAAATGGAATATTATCCTGCTGTACCGAGATCTAACCAACAGTTTGCTTAGTTGTACAATCAACACTACATGTTGATGTACAACGAAATCTACATGCAAATTGCATGTTGTTTTTTTTTTTTTTTTACAAAAGTGCATTTTCAATAAAATGCATTTTTGTGAAAATGAGTTCGCTCATGTACATTTCGCTGAAACGTACTTTCGATGTTCAGACGAGGACCCAAAACTACACACACACACACACACACACACACACACACACACACACACACACACACACACACACACACACACACACACACACACACACACACACACACACACACGTATATGGTTGAACACATTTTGGTTCATGACTGTCCTACTATAGTACTTATGGTGCAAACCTTTCCAGTGATTCATCATTTTGTCATTCTCCAAAATGGGCTCAATGTATGTCAGTCATGAATATACAAGTTGAGCTTTAACATTAAAATTAAAAATATATATATATATTGCACTGCTTGTTTGTTAGGATGCCATAAACTGGTCAAAAGCTGAGTTTAATTCCTGACACCAGCACAGCACCAAACAACAGAAACAAACCAAAAAAATACTGACCTAATTATTTTTTATGAGCCCTTGTCAGCCTATAACAGAATTTAATTTTGTTAGGACACCATAATGTGGACCACAAGCTATGCTTAAGCCCTGACTCCAGTACAGTATCAAACAGCAGGAACAAACCAAAAGACATGAACCTGATTCAAGTTTTATGAGGCCCTGCCTACCTACAACAGAATTTAAAGTAAAGACTACAAATTAAACTCCTATTATTTTTTTCTGATAACCACCATTTAATCTAAGTGCTTTCTGTAAGAATTCCAAGCATTCCTATTGTTATATAGAAACTGTAATATTAAGGTAACTCCACAGTGGAATGTAGCTGGAAACTGGAAAGGGAAAGCATAATCTACCCCTGAAAAACTTGTTACATCGGCTGTCACATTTGTCTATTAAACTTTTCAAATGCAATATAATTAGTATTTTTTCACCATGTAGCTCATAAGTCTAGCAAAGCTAATAAAACAGCTCTTGTACTTTACTAAATAGCACCTAACCAGGCATGTCCAAGGGTCAGCTTCCGGTGAGCTCTCCTGTCCACCTGGTGAATCTGGGCATACTGGGGCAATGTAGCAATTGCCTCATGTACACAGACAACCCTCTCCTCCTACCACCAAACACTACAACCTGCAAGAGATGCAATTACATAGCCAAACTGGAAGCAAAGCTCTCTCCAGTCAAGACTCTGTTAGACAGTCAAGAGGAGAAGGTAAACATCTGCACTACACCTCAAGCAACACATAGCCCCACAAAACCCACACCATCAACACCCACACATAGCAACACGAAACCCACATATGTGGAGGCCCTTAACATTAACCTACCCAAGCAATGAGGACCTCCAAAGCCGAAATGCAAACAAACACCAATCACAACCTAAGCGACACATAGCTCACAACACCAGTGTGCCACCCAAAAACAGCCCCTAAGGCAAGACAATGTACCAAACACTTTAGTCATAGGTGACTCTATAGTCAGGCACACTGTTGTCCCACTTACCAGGTTGAACAAGGAGAAAATTACAGTCATCTGGCTGTCGGGTGCCAAGATCCACCACATAATGCATGCACTCAAGTCACTCCACAACAAGTACCAATACGACTCAGTCATTGTTCATGTTGGGGTGAATGACTTGAGACGTACCTCCCTGGGCTACACGAAAAGAAACACGGAAGAGCTCTCGGGCCATGTGGCCCAGGCAGGTATGACCCTAGCCCTGAGTAGCATCCTGCCTTCACCCAGAATGATACCACAGTTTAAGGACAAAATGATTGAACAATTGGCTAGGTTTCTGGTGTCATTCAAAGGGATCCAGTATCTGTCTGCCTGGGATGACATGATTGACAAACCACAATGCTTTGCCAGAGATGGTCTGCACCTGTTGCTCCTGGGATTTAGATTACTGGCCAGGGCCCTTTCCACCTGTATAGTGCCTTTTTTAGGCAAGGTTCAAATGACAAAACCACCAACGTGACAAACACAAACATGCAAAATTTGAGGGTAATGCTACTCAATGTTATAAGTCTAAATCTCAAAATGCACTCTCTCCAGGCACTTCTAAAAATGGAGAACATCGATATCTGTGCAGTAACCGAGACCTGGTTCAAGGTTCCAGAGAGCACCCCGGCAATACCAGGCTACAACTCATACCACACTTTTTGCCACCAAACCAGGACCGAAACACGAAAGGTGGAGGAGTGTCCATATTCACCAAGGACTTTCACACCTCCAGGCTAGACGCCCAACATAATGCATCTGAAATTCTCCAGGTGCAACTGACACTAGGTAAGGCTGCAATCCAAATTGTAGCTTGCTACAGATCCCCACCATGCCCCAAGAGTCCTACCACACCTTTCTAAACATACTGGAAAATATTAAGCTACAACCAAACACCCTAATACTGGGTGATTTCAACTACCCCACAATTAACTGGCAAAACTACTCGGGTACCAACACCTTCACCCAACGTTTCTTGGAAGTCATTAATTCCAACATGCAAGACCAACTAATTCATAGTCCTACCAAGGGCTCAAAAATCCTAGACCTGGTCATTACCAACATGGGAAATAGATGCTCCACACCAGTGGTCACCCCCTCATTGGTCAGGTCTGACCATAAACTAATCACCTTGACATCCACAATCCATCCCCACCCTCCAGTAAGGAAACCACCATTAAAAACTTTGCCAAAGCCAACTTCATGCTACTCAAGTCAGAAGTGACAAACTTCATGACACCCATGCAGAAGGGAACTGAATGTTCAACAGCTGAATCCTACACTAAGGCATTGTACAAGCACATACACTCATGCATGAGTCGTGCCATCTCTAACAGAACCAAGATTCTCTCCTCCAAAAAAAGGAAGCCAATGTGGTGGTCCCCAGCCATAAACAAAATATACAACAGAAGGAAGAAACTGTTGCAGAAAAGAGGAAAATCCCAAGACATAAAAAAACTCCATTACCAGCCTTAGCAAAAAGCTGAGATCTCTCATAAAATCCTCCAAAGCTAGTTACAAATATAGAATTGCCAAAGATTCCAAAGACAACCACAATATGTCAAAAATATAAATGGCAATACTCAGATCTGCTCTGAGCTATAAGAGAATGGCATTAAATATACTGATCCCAAGGATATCGCCAATATCCTGGCAGATCGATTCAGTGCCAATTTCACCCACCCTCACCCCCTAAAGGGCCCATCCCAATACTGGAGGATTGCCAAACTCTGGTTATCACAGCCATACAGGTAAAAACCGCACTATCCAAACATAAAAATACAGCATCCATGGGACCGGATGATATGAACTACAAAATTAACTGACACCTCACCTAAGCATTATGTTTAACCACAGCCTCACCTCAGGCTTTGTGCCCACTGAATGGCGCACAGCTACAGTCATCCCACTTCACAAGGGAAGAGCCACCCTGGATCATGGGAACTACCACCCCATTAGTCTGACAAGTCTGGTCTGCAAGGCCATGGAATGCATTATGATGGAAATTATAAACAAGGACATTGGCAACCTTCAAATGTTGGACCCCACCCAATTCAGGTTCGTGAAGGGCCGATCCTGTCTCTTCTTTAAATCAGTCTCTAGAGCTGTGGACGAGGGTAAGGTGGTCCACACAGCCTATCTGGACCTTGCCAAGGCCTTTGATACCATCCCCTACTCTGGAATCATAGATAAACCTACCAAGCTGAGCATTAATCCCTACATCACTCGATGGGTTGCCAATTGGCTTACTGACAGAACACACACTGTAAAAATATCTGATTCCAGATCCAGCTCCAGACAAGTGACAAGTGGAGTACCACAGGGTTCAGTCCTGGGACCACTCTTGTTTGGCATCTACTTCTCTGAAGTACAGGCCAACACTAAGGGACTCTGGCTAACTAAGTTCGCAGATGACTGCAAACTGGGAGCCATTATCGAGTCCCCAAATTATGTAGATATCCTATAAAAGGACCTTACAGAAACAGATGCTTGGTGCCAGAGTCATGGACTCAAGCTCAATGCCAAGAAATGTATAGTTATCCACTTTGGAAAAAAACACTTACCCATGAACAACTTGTTACCACTCCCACAAGAGGGGAAAACATACTGGACCTGATCATCACCAACCCCCCCTGGGGACACAAATCTACCCCCTGAAAACTTGTTACATCGGCTGTCACATTTGTCTATTAAACTTTTCAAATGCAATATAATTAGTATTTTTTCACCATGTAGCTCATAAGTCTAGCAAACCTAATAAAACAGCTCTTGTACTTTACTAAATAGCACCTAACCAGGCATGTCCAAGGGTCAGCTTCCGGTGAGCTCTCCTGTCCACCTGGTGAATCTGGGCATACTGGGGCAATGTAACAATTGCCTCATGTACACAGACAACCTTCTCCTCCTACCACCAAACACTACAACCTGCAAGAGATGCAATTACATAGCCAAACTGGAAGCACAGCTCTCTCCAGTCAAGACTCTGTTAGACAGTCAAGAGGAGAGGGTAAACATCTGCACTACACCTCAAGCAACACATAGCCCACAAAACCCACACCATCAACACCCACACATAGCAACACGAAACCCACATATGTGGAGGCCCTTAACATTAACCTACCCAAGCAATGAGGACCTCCAAAGCCGAAATGCAAACAAACACCAATCACAACCTAAGCGACACATAGCTCACAACACCAGTGTGCCACCCAAAAACAGCCTCTAAGGCAAGACAATGTACCAAACACTTTAGTCATAGGTGACTCTATAGTCAGGCACACTGATGTCCCACTTACCAGGTTGAACAAGGAGAAAATTACAGTCATCTGGCTGTCGGGTGCCAAGATCCACCACATAATGCATGCACTCAAGTCACTCCACAACAAGTACCAATACGACTCTGTCATTGTTCATGTTGGGGTGAATGACTTGAGGGCGATACCCTCCCTGGGCTACACGAAAAGAAACACGGAAGAGCTCTCGGGCCATGTGGCCCAGGGCAGGTATGACCCTAGCCCTGAGTAGCATCCTGCCTTCACCCAGAATGATACCACAGTTTAAGGACAAAATGATTGAACAATTGGCTAGGTTTCTGGTGTCATTCAAAGGGATCCAGTATCTGTCTGCCTGGGATGACATGATTGACAAACCACAATGCTTTGCCAGAGATGGTCTGCACCTGTTGCTCCTGGGATTTAGATTACTGGCCAGGGCCCTTTCCACCTGTATAGTGCCTTTTTTAGGCAAGGTTCAAATGACAAAACCACCAACGTGACAAACACAAACATGCAAAATTTGAGGGTAATGCTACTCAATGTTATAAGTCTAAATCTCAAAATGCACTCTCTCCAGGCACTTCTAAAAATGGAGAACATCGATATCTGTGCAGTAACCGAGACCTGGTTCAAGGCTCCAGAGAGCACCCCGGCAATACCAGGCTACAACTCTTACCACACTTTTTGCCACCAAACCAGGATCGAAACACGAAAGGTGGAGGAGTGTCCATATTCACCAAGGACTTTCACACCTCCAGGCTAGACGCCAAACATAATGCATCTGAAATTCTCCAGGTGCAACTGACACTAGGTAAGGCTGCAATCCAAATTGTAGCTTGCTACAGATCCCCCACCATGCCCCAAGAGTCCTACCACACCTTTCTAAACATACTGGAAAATATTAAGCTACAACCAAACACCCTAATACTGGGTGATTTCAACTACCCCACAATTAACTGGAAAAACTACTCGGGTACCAACACCTTCGCCCAACGTTTCTTGGAAGTCATTAATTCCAACACGCAAGACCAACTAATTCATAGTCCTACCAAGGGCTCAAAATTCCTAGACCTGGTCATTACCAACATGGGAAATAGATGCTCCAAACCAGTGGTCACCCCCTCGTTGGTCAGGTCTGACCATAAACTAATCACCTTGACATCCACAATCCCACCCCACCCCCCAGTAAGGAAACTACCGTTAAAATTTTTGCCAAAGTCAACTTCATTCTACTCAAGTCAGAAGTGACAAACTTCATGACACCCATGCAGAAGGGAACTGAATGTTTGACGGCTGAATCCTACACTAAGGCACTGTATGAGCACATATACTCATGCATGAGTCATGCCATCCTTAACAGAACCAAGATGCTCTCCTCCAAAAAAAGGAAGCCAATCTGGTGGTCCCCACCCCAGCCATAAACAAAATATACAACAGAAGGAAGAAACTGTTGCAGAAAACAGGAAAATCCCAGGATGTAAAAAACTCCATTACCTGCCTTAGCAAAAAGCTGAGATCCCTCATAAAATCCTCCAAAGCTAGTTACAAATATAGAATTGCCAAAGATTCCAAAGACAACCACAATATGTCAAAAATATAAATGGCAATACTCAGATCTGCTCTGAGCTACAAGAGAATGGCATTAAATATACTGATCCCAAGGATATCGCCAATATCCTGGCAGATCAGTCAGTGCTAATTTCACCCACCCTCACCCCTAAAGGGCCCATTCCAATACTGGAGGATTGCCAAACTCTGGTTATCACAGCCATACAGGTAAAAACCGCACTATCCAAACATAAAAATACAGCATCCATGAGACCGGATGATATGAACTACAAAATGAACTGACACCTCACCTAAGCATTATGTTTAACCACAGCCTCACCTCAGGCTTTGTGCCCACTGAATGGCACACAGCTACAGTCGTCCCACTTCACAAGGGAAGAGCCACCCTGGATCATGGGAACTACTGCCCCATTAGTCTGACGAGTCTGGTCTGCAAGGCCACGGAATGCATTATGATGGAAATTGTAAACAAGGACATTGGCAACCTTCAAATGTTGGACCCCACCCAATTCAGGTTCGTGAAGGGCCGATCCTGTCTCTTCTTTAAATCAGTCTCTAGAGCTGTGGATGAGGGTAAGGTGGTCCACACAGCCTATCTGGACCTTGCCAAGGCCTTTGATACCATCCCCTACTCTGGAATCATAGATAAACCTACCAAGCTGAACATTAATCCCTACATCATTCAATGGGTTGCCAATTGGCTTACTGACAGAACACACACTGTAAAAATATCCGATTCCAGATCCAGCTCCAGACAAGTGACAAGTGGAGTACCACTGGGTTCAGTCCTGGGACCACTCTTGTTTGGCATCTACTTCTCTGAAGTACAGGCCAACACTAAGGGACTCTGGCTAACTAAGTTCGCAGATGACTGCAAACTGGGAGCCATTATCGAGTCCCCAAATTATGTAGATATCCTATAAAAGGACCTTACAGAAACAGATGCTTGGTGCCAGAGTCATGGACTCAAGCTCAATACCAAGAAATGTATAGTTATCCACTGTGGAAAAAAACACTTACCCATGAACTACCACATAGGCAGCAATACTCTAAACACTGAAAGTGTGATGAAAGACTTAGGAACACAGGTGGACAGTGGTCTCACCTTTGATAACCACATCACCACAACAGTGAGGAAATCCTTCTATGTGGCATATCTCATCACAAAGGGCTTTTCATCCAGAACGGAGGAGGTCATTGTCCCACTGTACTCATCCCTCATTAGACCCATTATAGAGTACAATGCCTCATTTGGTATGTACCTCACAAGACATCTGCAACAGTTGGAAAGACCTCAGAAATATCTCACTAAAAGAATCACAGGCATAAAGCAGATGCCCTATGCCGACTGTCTAAAAAAACTCCAGCTATACTCTGTCACATATCGCCTACTCAGAGGCAACCTCTGCTTAACTTAAAAGGCCCTGTCTAACCCTGAGCTGTTGGACATGCTCCACCTAAAGAAATCCCAGTCCCTCAGAGCCAAACACTCCAAGGAACTAAACCTCATCGTCACAATGAACAGGACATGCTGGAGGGATAGGTTCCTGACCCAGAGACTCCCCGTACTCTGGAACAGACTGCCCATACATGTCAAGCAAAGTGCCTCTTTGGCCCTCTTCAAAAGGAACCTTGACAATTGGATGGGAGATAGGAAATTCACCCCGGGAATCACATCAGTCGCCCTAATAGACAGGGGTCCAGAGAAGTAAACACTATGGTTATAAACAACCAAGGAATTGTCATGGCTAGGCTTGTATAGGCCCTAGGGCCAATAGCCTAGTACCAATCTATGAACCTATGAACCTTTGAAAAATAAATATTATTAGCAGCTCATTAACTTAATGTCAGTCTAACTGACTTTTAAAGTCTGTCATTAAAAAGCAAACTTTTTTCTATACTACTGCCTACCTCTAGATTGCAAGCGCTGCATGGAAACCTTCTCTACAGATATTTTTTAAACAAAAAAACATCTTTATTAAATTATCATGTATGCCATAGGCAATCATATATTTATATAAATGAAAACAAACCGTACTAACATAATTTTATTTGCAAACATTATATATCACAAACCATGTTGACATAATTGTAGTTGCAAACATTATGCATCACTTATAATCTATCCAGTCATTGTCAGTCAAACATTACATAGCTCATTCAAATCCTGCCTTCTTTTAAACCTCATCACCCCCCTGCATGTATTGTTCCCACAATTCCCATTTTTTCCTATGTAATTTGCTCCTACCCCTTTCTAAAGATCCCAATTCCAGTTGTTTTATCTCTATTACTATATTCAGTACTTCTAGTAAAGTTAGTTTACAATTTGATTTCCATTTTCTAATAATTGTTTTTTTGGCAGCCACCATAATTAGACTCAGTCCGGACCTTACTGTGTCTAGGCAATTCCGGTTCTGTATAATAGTTCAAAAAAATCATTTGCACCAGTTTGCTCACAAAGTATCTCTGACAGGGCAGTCTGTGGGGAATCTTTAAAGTCCGCCAACTAATTACACTCCCAGAAAATGTTATAACAGCTCCAACATTTGCTGTCTACCTGAAGAAAAATTATTTAGAGTCTACTTGGGGTATAAAAATACCTGTGTGAACACTTTCCAAGCAAAGATCCTAAATCTTCTAGACTTTGTTGCATATTTGGAGATATACATATATCCCTTGATTGTTTCTTTGTGAATTGCTTATCCAGTCTCTCTTCCCAATCCCTCCTAATCTCTTCTGATTGAGTCTTACAGTTATTATTTTGTATGGTGTACTCATTATTCCTTTTTAACAGCAGCTTCTTTTCGAGATTTTATCAAAACTCTACCAGTGCTGGTATTTCACACAGGATCCCCCTATTTCTTTCTCTTTGCCTATACTCTGATATCAGTACTTGATAGGGAAGGCAATCTCTATGCTGTAGTTCAAATAAATTCTTGGCATCTTCCTATTTTATTACCTTTCCCTCTCTAATTATTTGCCCCAATACCTTGGTTATTTTACCAGTTTTCTCTAATAAACTCCAGCCCCCTCTTGCCTCTTGTCTGTATCCCTAATTGCAGTCAATCCTATTAGCAGAATCTCCTTTCTCCATTCCTGTGATAGAATACTTTCAGTTACTCTATAACTGTAGTGTTTTGCATGGTTATTGTAATTCTTCTTAAGCATCTGCATCCAAAATCCTAGTCTCTCCTTCTTTCTTGAGCTACCCCCCTGTTTCATCATCATCCCTTTCCACTTTGAATTATAGGTTTCTGCTTGTCCTATGTATAGGAGCCTTAACTGTGTAGCTATGAAATACCCGTTCAAATCATATAATCCCAAACTGCCTTGTTCAATTGGAAGAATCAGCTTATCCCACTTAACTCTTGCCATCTTCCCCATCCAGATAAAATCCTTCAGCTTTTATTAATTGCTATCCACAACTTCTCTTCTGGCTGACAGAAATATGCCTGATCTAAATATAAAACTAATGAGACTGAAAAAAATTTAACTGTTTGTATCTTGCTATCCACATTCATATAACAACACTTCCAATTTATCAGATTTGTATTATATTTTGATTAGTCTCTTCCCACATATCCTTAGCTGCCACACCAGAATCCTTCTTAATCTATATTCCTAAATACTTAATTGTATCGTGTCCCCATAAATATGAATATGGCTGAACCAATTCATGTGTGGGTACATAATTTATAGCTATTGCCTTTGTTTTAGCCTCATTAATTGTGTATCCTTAAAAGATCTGAAACTACCGCAAAATGTTCCACAACACTGTAATGTACTTTTCTGGTTTTATCAGGTATAAAATAATATCATCTGCAAATACAGCCATCTTTTCTTGACTACCATACCAATTATATCCTTGAATTTCTGAGTCTCTTGTTTTCTTTGCCAATGGTTCTAAATATAGTGCAAATAACAAAGGGAAAGAGGTCACCCCTGCCTGGTTCCTCTGCACAAACAGAAATTATTACAGAAGAATCCACCCACTTTAACTTTCACCTCTGATCCCTCATATAACCCGTAATCAACTTTATAATTTTATCAGGGAATGCAAATGTTTCCATTGCCTTGCTCATAAACTCCCAGCTTACTCTGTCAAATCCTTTCTCTGCATCATGACCCACCAACAACAGTGGTATTTTCTTACATTCAGCTTCCCTCTGGATCATCAATGTTCTGCTAATGTCAAATGTTTGCCTCTCTTCCACAAAACCATGCTGATCCATCTCTATCAGTTTTGGCATAATCTTTGCCATTCTTTTAGCGATTATAGACATAAACACTTTATAATAATGGTTTAGGATTGAAATGAGGATATATGAAGCTGTACCTGATGAGTCTTTATCCTCTTTAGGTTTTACAGCCACCAACGCTTTCTTCTGGGAAGTTGGTGCTTTTCCTCCTCTTAAAATATTGTTAAACAAAACCTTCCAGATCTTTATCATTTTTTTCCCTTCTAGCTTCCAAACTTCATAGGCATATCATCTATTTATGGGGACGTTCCTGTTGATTGGTTATAGATCACATTTTTATCTCATCTCCCCCTATTCTAACTATTAGTAATTGAGCCTCATCTATCTCTAAGCTTGGCGTATGTAATTCTTCCATAAACATTTCTATTTGTATCCTTTCTTGATCTCCATATTTCTCTGCTTTATACTGACTTTCATAAAATTTCTGAAATATTTCTAGTACCTCTACAGGACCTCTTGTTATCTTCCTTGTTATAGGCTCCCTAAGCCCATAGATAGTTTTTTTTCCTTCTGGAGACCCTTTATTCCCAAGGGGCTTGGAACTACTCCATTCACTCGTTCTATGCTCAGGATCACTTTACTTCCCTACCCTACTCCAAATTCTCACCTACCCAAATCTTCTATATTTATACTTCACCAACTCCTCCCCACCATCAAGCAACCAATCCTAACACTTCTTAGCCCTTCACACCACTTCCTCTTTTCTACTCACCCTAAGTATGCAATACATCACATCATCCCCTCCCAAATCATTCCACCTAAGCTATCTCACTTTAAATATCAGAACTCACTTACTCAGAACTTTAAATATCAGAACTCACTTACTCAGCCCAGACCACTACTTCCTTCCACTGTTCATACACTTACCACTACTATTCTGATCCATCAGGCTATACCTCTTCCCTTTCAATGTCTTAATCATCCTAGCCAAGTATTTCTCATTATATCACAATCTGACAATACCCATTTCCAATTCTCCAGACTCTCTCAACCACCTTATAACACCCATCCAAACTCTGTACTCATTCCACCTAATTTGCATAATGATTCCCCTCACATCTATCTCAAGTACAAAAATATTTAATGCTCCATCAAAACACCTTATAATAAACTTACACCTAAAATTACTCCCACAGAATAAATATAGCAAACAAACTGACTACATAGGTGGTAACATTCATTCTATCCCAGGCCCTTCCTCTCAGCATCCCACCCATAATAATAACTCAACCCAACCCAGTTGAACCCCACAGCTAATAATCCTACACTCCTCAACCTCATGCTCCCACATTTTTATTATTTATTTATGTATTTATTTTTGCTATAATATGTTAGAAGAATCAGAAATAAAATCACTGATCTACATGTATGGATAACACACAATAACACAAATATCCTAGAAATCACTAAACGCTGGCTAAAACCTAGCATACGGGACACAGAGATTACTCCCCCAGCTTATAACACAATCAGGAAAGACCATTTAAAAAGAAAAGGAGGTGGTGTACCTCTACTATTTCCCAACACTATCAAATCTCTCTTTATAATGACCTAGTACCAAAATTCAATTCAGCATAGCTCTTTACCACCTTACTAAAACAGAACAGAACAAAAACAAATATGCATTATTTAAGAAATAAAAAAACTCTAGGGATGAATGGAAGAAGGACACGGGCACGGATTTCAGATTTGGGTGCTTTCGTTCATTTAATTTCATCATTGAACTTCATCTTAAATTGGGTATTACAGAAAAGTAGTTTATACATCCCCCTTGGAGATAATATAGATACTCTAGAATGTATTCTGCACTGGATTGCAACAATCCCACATGAAAAAAATACTACTAGGGGTCATCAATATTAACTGTATCAGTCTTACTCAATGCTCTTCTACCTCCAATATAAACTTATTTGGATTCAAAGAAATCATTCACAGCTCTGCATATCTAGGAAAGAGCAATAGCTCCACAATGGACTGGATCCTTGTTTCAGATCTTAGTAAATTCACTGCAAGTTCTCTTTCAAATTCTGTCAGTGACCACCTGTCCACCTATGCCAATAGACTTAATACTCATCCACATAAACAACAAATGTACAAAACTATATGCAACCTCTCCAACTTTAACCCAGACCCTCAATTCTATTCTTGCCTCCATGAAACAATAAACAAATTTAATTCAACCTTCCCAAACAGCCTAGCCCCACCAAGAAAAAAAATCTAAAACATAGAACACAAACTGGCTCTCAAAAAACAGTAGAATTCTTATACAAAACAGAGACAAAGCCTGGGAACAATGGCAAAAACACAAAATGTCACAAAATTGTCATTACTTCAAAGAGCACTATAACTTAACAAAAAAAAAAAACACAAATAAATGCTGACAAAAAACAATATTACAGTAATATCCAAAACAACAATGAACTAAACCCCAAAAAATTCTAGATGCCTGTTAAAGAGATAATGCACTCAAGGCAAAAATACAACCCTAACTCCTCTCCCATCAATACACCACTAAAAAATGCCATGCAATTCAAAACTTACGTCATAGGAAGTAAAGCATCACCCATTAGAAATTCTCCCACCTCTTTTCCAACCCCCAATAAACCAGAGCAAACTAATTTCTCAAATTTCTGTCTAAAACTTGTGCCAAAATCCTACAAAAACAGCTTCTTGACAAATTAAAGCCTTGATCTACCTCTGCTGATAACTTCTCTAGTGAATACTTTAAAATCGCAGCTACTAATAATTACACACCCAATCTCAGTCCTCATAAATGATTTATTCAGGAATCCTATGATCCCCTTTGGAAAAAAAATCAAATATCACCTCACTACATAAAGGCAGTACATCAGCTGAAATCTCTAATTTTAGACCTATATCAACCCTATCCCCCTTTTACAAAATTCTACAAATACATATACACAAACAGCTACTTAAATATGTTATCCAAGAAAAACTCCCATCCCCCATTCAACATAGTTTCTTTCCCTCATAGAGGACTAATACTGCATTCTTATCCTTCACCTAAACTGTCAGTAATGCTAGAGATGGTGGCAAACTGGTATCCCTCCTTCTAGCTAGACTTTTTAAAGGCCTTAAGTATAGTTTGCCACAGCAAAGCTTGATATGCTAAAATACAAAAAATATTCACCAATACAACCAGAAATACTTTAGTCACAAGCTACCTGCTGCCTTCCCTTCTTAATGGTACTCCTGTCTATATGAATCTTCAGGTCTCACTAAAACTAAACTTGAACAATGTTACAACATGAAATTTACAACAAATATTCCATTTAGAATCCAACAGTGCTTGGTACTCAAATCTCGGAATTGAATAGAACTCCCACACTTTCTAACATGCTCACAGCCACTTGCAGTATTTAAACGTATTCATTTCCCCTACTTCCTGTCATGCCATAAGTAATAGAAAAACTCACCATACCACCAACTGCACACTATGGTCTGCTAATCAAAAGACTCTGTATCCACAAACCACTTAAATCAGCAGGACCTAGCCTATATTCTTATTATATAGCCAAAGCCTGGAACTCCTCACCTACAACTATTAGGAGCATATCTTGTTTTCATCCCTTTAACATTACACTAAAGGGCTATCTATCCAACACCTGGCTCTGCTCCTCCTCCTCTCAAGGATAATCTGTTCCCTTCTTACTAGTACCACCCCTTCCCTTTCATCGCTATTACCACCTTCTTAATTAATGTCCCCTAACCTACGGTCAAAACCAATGTTCTCTCATAGATAATCTCCATTTTTTTCACCACCCCCCCATACATATCTGCTGATTGCATCATATCCCTTCTATGAATGCATTGTAAACACTGGCTATCTCTGCCATTTCCCTTTTGTATATCAATGTATTTTTTTAATTTCATCAATATATGTATTTAACTAAGTACATCAGTGTATTTGTTTAACCTAGAAACTAACTGTTAATTATGTATTACTGTGGACCTGTTTAGCTGCATGCACTAGAAAATACCTTTACAGCTCTGTTAGTTTGATTTGATTAAAGATTAATATCTCTCCTCCTCCATGTCAGCATCAGTCAGATACATTCTGAGCATACTTTCAACTTGCAGACATAGAAAATAGGTAAAAGCTCATGAAACATAGGCAGCCAATAAACAACAGCTAATTAGCATACAGTTTGAATATTGAATATCACATAACTCTCCCACTTACAGTAAAATTGATGGATGCTACAAGAAACACAAGCTTAAAAGACTGAGAGCAATAAAAATGGCACTGTGAGGTATAAAAATGACTCAAAATATAGACATATTATGAAAGATACAGTGTAAAATGCATAGCTTTTAATGAATAATATTACAAAAAAATCTACCTGACAGTTATTTATTTTGCCACAGAAAAAAAAAGAAATGCAATACATGAATCCTCTTTCTTTTGCATTACTGGTATAGGTACTCTAGTTTCCTGTGTAGAAATCAGCTTCAAAATCATGGGTGATGGGGGTGGAGAGTTTAGAAAATCATGTGATGGAGTAAATCAAATCTAAAAATAGTAATGTACCTCTGAAAACCGGTACATCATGTGAAAGATTAAATCAAGCCTGAAAATATGTAAGTACCTCCAAAATATATACAGCTGAGAGGTCCATTTCAGGGCAACTACAAAGAATACAACATTTAGCTGACCATTTCTCTTCCCCTTTCAAAAGCATACCTAATCACCATGATTTTATAACTCAAGGTACACTCTGTGTCAGAGTATATTCATGCCGGGAACTACTACAATAATTTTATACAGTGAGTGTATATCCACATCCCTGTACCAGATAGCCAAATGAACCTCACAACAGAGCCTCAAATTCCTAACCAGCCCTTTCGTACTTTCAGAAAGTAAATATATTCTCATCCCTGAAGGAATGCATGCCATCAAGACAAGAAAAGCAGTCCCAGACATAAGCACCATTTAATTTTTCACAAAGCATTCAACATCACACAGTCTCTTATCCATTCCTCTTAAATCAGGCCTGTTGATAGTTACTTGTGAGGCATGTGCTCAAAGAGACCACTGAGAAGCTTAGCGTGGTTTCCGTATTGTTCATGAGCATTGTCTGCTTAAGTGAGTTGCTCACAGTCGCATTGTAGGCAAATGGAAGCTGAGGAAATCAAATTCTGGACTATAGGATGTTGCTTGTTAATGACTCATAGCCTATAGTAACCCACTGAATACGTTTTTTATATCTTTAAGCCATGGGTCAGATTTCTGCTCCATCCAGTTGTCCTAAACTCATTGATACTAGTGGGTTATCTTCTCCCTGTCTAGACTTAAGTGAAATAAACCAGAGAATGTTGTGTCTTTCAGCTTTTCCCAGTTAGGAGTCGCCACAGCGGAACTCCGGTTCGCTAATGATCGGCAGATAGATTTATATGTGCCCAGTTGCCAGCCCTGACACACAACCTTCAACGAAGGTATGCCCATTCACACATGTCTCCATGCAGAAGACACTCTAGCTGAGAATCGAACCGGACAGTGTCTTACTGTGAGGCGACAATGCTACCGCAGCACCACCACCGCAGCTCTGAATGGGATTCATATTTTCAGACAGCCATTTAGACCACTGAACCAGTATAATATATCTAGAGATAAAGAGGGCATTCCTAGAATGTATCTTGGCAACTCTGTTCCTACAGAAAGGAAGTGGGTATTCACAAGACAACAATGTATTTTAGCCTATTGTAGCCAAAGAGCACTGACTTCAGAAGATCACACCAACCCTCTGCGTGGTAGTGAAAAGTTTTGTCCTTCAGTCTGTTAACAACAAGCCACTCTACTAGCATAAAGAAATATGCAAACCTAGAATATACCTCTGGCATATGAAAATTGTGGGAAAACAAAATGACATTCCTCTGGAACTCCTTGTCTTGTTGGATAATTGTTTTCAACAAAATGTGTCATAGCAAACAGCATAAAAGACTTTAGGAAAATTAGCTGTAGTCCAAGAAACTGCTGCTGCTGCAGTGTATTGTATATACAAAGCACAGTTTATATTTCTCTTTCCTATCCCCAGGAGGTGTCAGCGTATGGTGTTCTAAATCCCAGTTCATGGGAATAGGGTTTGGAGCTAAAGGAAAACTGCAAATGAGAATGAAGAAAATGAAACCAATATTTTGGTTCATAGGAACAGCTACAAGTGTAATTGGTCAATAATGAAATGTTTCCTTTCAGGTAAGGAGAATGTTCCAGGTTTTTTGCAATATTAAAGAAGAGCCTCCAGATTGAAAAAAAATAAGCAAAAGGGAGTAAAATATAATAAAGCAGAATGAGGATGAAAGTAAGCAATAAAATAAAATATCACCCCTTATCCAGTGTTACTAAGTTCTATAAATGTCCCTTTAATGCAGTTATAGCACTATAAAGCAGTAGCCATTTGTAATCTCAGGGCCAACTAGAGCCAGTCCTTAAACACAGAGGCTAAATGACTGTAAGAACGGATTCACATATGCCAAGTCCAAAATTCCGTTTCGAGTATTCCCTTTTCTCTGAGGAATGGCAATCTCGGAAATGGCATGAATAAGTTTAGGCTACAGGGGGGCTTGTCCCCCCCTAAAGTTTTAAAGAGAAGAGCGATTTTTAAATTTGCTCTTCTGCTGTGTTTGTGGTCTTTGTTTTTGGCTTGTCAGCACTCAGCAGTTCAAGTGCTAACATTTCAATAAGGAACCATATAAAAGTACATACATGGTAAATACAGTTAAGTGTAAGATGAAAAAGAAAAACAGATTAATGCAGAACAAAAAGCATCATAAAAATTAAAACATTGTCCATATATGATTTCATTATTTTTCTTTTTTCTGCCAGTTCCTGAAGTAAGTTAAATATAAGCCTTAGTTGCCAGATTAATTCCTTGTATTCTCTAGTTATTTCCAATTGCCCCCTACCAGATTTCTTGGAACTTTTTCAAGAATTGCAAACTTAAATGTAAAGGAGGTACTTGTAGACCCTAAAATGTTTGTACAAATCATTGTTGGTATTCCCTTTAGAAATTTCATAAAGATGATAATATATCCTCTTGCAGAAGGTATGTTCTGTTTTTCTAACACATAAAACCAAACACTGTTGACAGACAGCAATGTTAGCAAAACCACTGGAACCACAACCACCTGTGTGCTAGCCTGTGTATCAGCAATGTGTACACATATATGAACGAGAGATATTGCCTATACAAATGAGCAGAAAATGTTTGAAATTAACATACACAGGTAATTATGATTCCAGCCATTTGGTTTATGCCACTGTTTTTTTTTTTTTTTTTTTTTATCCCTTATTTTTTTCTTCATATATTTTTTTCTACCATTAACCAAAGTCTAATCATATTATTAAATAAAAATTTCCTCTGTATTCTTGCCCAGGTCAATACCATTTCTACTTGACCAGCCACATATGCAAAGCCATGGAAATACTTTTCATGGATCTTATCAAACAGGACATAGGGAACTTCCAAACACTGGACCCATCTCATTTTGGATTTGTCAAGGACTGGTTATGCTTATTCACCCCGGTAGACTTTTTTGAAACTGTCACCAAAGCAATGGATGAAGGCAAAATGGTACACTCCACAAACCTGGCCAAAGACATTAACACAATTCCCCACTCAGGCACAGTAGAAAAGTTAAATAAACTGGGAATAAACCCCTATGCCACCCGCTTCATTGGCATTTGGCTCACAGACAGGATACAGGAAATCAAAATAGGAGAAATTACCTCAACAATGAAACCAGTCATCAGTGGAGTCCCCCAGAATCATGAGCTGGGACCTCTCATGTTTGCACTTTTCTAAAGTGAAAGGCAATACTAAAGAGCCCTGTCTGAATAAGTTTGCAGATGACTGCAAGCTAGTACCAGTCACTGAATCCCTAAATGATTTAGCCATCCTGACAGAAAGTTTGCTCCAAATAAATAACTGTGCCAAAATCATGGACTGAAACTAAATGCCAAAAAATACATTATTGTATTATTTTGGGAAGTCATCTACCCCAGGGAAATTACCAATATGTCCCTAAGTTGACTCAGTTCCTTGGGATTCTGGAACTTATATGGACAGTGACCTAACTTTGAGCAACATGTTCCCATTATTACAAGAAAGTCCTTTACTGCATAACTTGTAAACAAAGGAATTGTCTAGATCTAGAAATGTCATTGTCCCCCTTTACTCAGCTCTCATTAGGCCAGTTATTGAGTATAATGTGCCCTTTGGCATATATCTGTCTAGACACATGCAACAACTGGAACACCCACAGAGATATCCTACTAAATGGATACAAGACCCAAACAACATATCTTACATGCACTGACTTGAAGTCCTGTCACTACACTTGATATCCTACAGACTACTAAGAAGTGACCTGTGTCTGTCATACAAGTCATTCTCTGACCCAATACTGAGGAATTTACTGCACATTACCAAGTGAAATAGCATCAGAAATACCTAGTCTAGGGATCTTAACCTGTTCTGAGCAATCCAAAAAAATCAGTTTGGAAGGACAGGTATATCTCAGACAGGATACTGCTGCTGAGGAACAGACTCCCCATCCATATAAAAAAAAAGCTTATTCCAGTCCATATTCAAATGCAACTTGGATCTACGGGTAGGAATCAGAAAATTTACCCCAGGAGTGCCCCCTCTACTACTAATGGACAGAGACAGCTCCTAAATGCTTTATCCCATTCATGGGTCCCATTAAGTTATTTATTATTTGATCCCACTTATTCTCATTAGGGGTAATATATAATTATTGACTACAGGACAGGTAAGGACAACCTCTAACCAAATGGTATAGGTTAATTTGAACACAAAAAGGAAAACTGTTTAGGCTTAAATAGTGCACAATGGTAGCTTGCTTGCCAAATACTTACCTATAAACCTGTAAATGCATATATTCTGATAATCAGTAGAATTATGTTTTTTTATTTTCAATTGTCATTATTTAAAAAATGCAGTTACTCAGTCATGTTCAAACTGCTATTTATTTTAACCATTTTTTTTTTCATTCTAAAACTGAATCCCTATAAACTCAGTTATGGTTCATTAAATGCTTGGGACTGTATTGTAATTAGGCCTATATTGTTTCTAATACATCCCCCCAACTCAGCCCAAGCAAATCAGTACTATTAGTGAAACAAGGGTCATATGGGTCATACTTCAGGCTTCATTCCTTGACACCATGAGGGACAATTTGTTGACTTATTATTTTGTTAATCATCAAATTGCAATGATTGTTGGAAAGCTTTTTTTTTGCCAGATCCCAGAACTGTTAGACCACATTTAATGTAGGTTAATTGTGAAAGACCCATTGAGAACACTGGCTTATCGAAAAAAAAATGTTTGAGAGCTTTAATCAAGGGACTTAATCTATTGTAAGTCACACATAATGCAAATTCATTGCCTAATTCTCCGGCGTGTTGCCCGAGCTAAACAATTTGTGTCTTGCAGATGTGGCATTTGATTTGCTAAGTTTAATATCTGAATATGCCTTATGTGGATTCTAAAAACTAAATAAATACATGTTAATTAAGGTCACATAATTTGTCCATATGAAAGGGTAAGTCACATTCCTTAAGCATCAATTCACTCTGCACATCCACCACCTCTTGTAAGTATAGCTCATTACTAGATATGGCTAAATATCAAAACAGCTGACCAAAGCTTTGATTGCGTAGACTTAATTTGGGAGCTTTACTTTTTACTGTGAGCAGTGCTGAGAACATCAAACCTGAAAGATCGCCTTACAACCAGACACAGTGGCCAAATTCGGAGAAGAATGAGAAAGTGTGTGTTGCATTTTCCTTATTTATGTATTTAGTTATTTATGTATTTATGTGTTACATATGTATGTATGCATCTATTATCTATCTATCTATTTATTTATGTTTTACCTGGTTAGTCCTACTCAGCTAGAGGCCTCTTTTCTATTGAGACCTGAGGTTTTATTCATACTACTAGGGCACCAGGGAAATTTCTTTATTCTTTCCAATAGGTGCCATGGGATTTTTTATATCCACCTGAGCTACCACCAACTCAGGCAGTTGGGACTTCATTTAACATGTCATCTAAAGGATGGCACACTCAGAAGTGCAGCACCCCTCCCCCCAATTGCTGCAATCCAGCTACCTAGTATGGGAAAATAATATGTGTAAAGATATAAAGGTGCATATATATATATATATATATATATATATATATATATATATATATATATATATTTTTTTTATGTGTATATAAATAAAAAATGCACACACACACACACACACACACACACACACACACACAAACACATACATATGCATAGAGACACACTCGCACATACACATATGTACACACACAAACACATACATATGCATAGACACACACTCGCACATACACATATGTACACACACAGGTACATGGATAGATAGATAGATAGATAGATAGATAGATAGATAGATAGATAGATAGATAGATAGATAGATAGACAGACAGACAGACAGATAGATAGATAGATAGATAGATAGATAGATAGATAGATAGATAGATAGATAGATAGATAGATAGTTCAGGAATGCCCCCCCCCACAGTGGGAGGGGCATTTTGTGACCTTTTGAGTGCCAGTAGTTTGACTAGTAATCTCCCAAGGCTATGGATGTTCTGCTGTCTATTAAATGTGTGTTGCTAAAATGAGACACAGTTATTCACAGTGGCCTGACTGAATTCACTTCACAGTTATATCTTTTCATTTTTGATCTGCAAGTTGAAATACATTCAAAGTTATACTGCAATGTAGTGCTCTGTTTGTAGTTTTTTCCCCTAATCAGGCAAATGCAGCTTGTCACGCGTTTCTTCTCTACATCACCCCCCCTCTCCTCTACTATATTCCCAGATCACATACCCCAGTGTACATCCCCTCACATGTCCCAAGAACAAGTCTTTAAGGCAATATTTAAGGCCAAGAACACTACTTCTGTGGATCTGAATAGCATAACAGTCTGCCATCTGGTTAGCCTAAAATATGACTTGTCAGACTCCCCTACAGAGATTATTAAATATTAGCCACTCAACAGGCTTTGTGCTGAGTGAATGGAGAACAGAAACAGTCATCTCCTTGCACGATGGTGGAGCATCAACTCACCCAGGTTATTATAGACCCAAGAGCCTGACCAGCCTCATCTGTAAGGCTATGGAAAGGATTGTTATGGAATTAATAAATAAGGACATAAGTAATCTGCAAACTCTCATTGCAAGCCTGTTCAGAATTATCAAGGGCAGATCCTTCCAACTCATACCTCTCAACTGTCAAGATTTTTGCAGATTGTCCAGATGATTTTTGCCTCTTATTTTTGGTCTATTCCTCATCTATTCCTCATAAAAATTGTGTGTGTGTGTGTGTGGGGGGGGTTGGCAAATCACTGGGATGATTTGAGGATTGAAGTCACTAAATAATGACATACATTTGAGTTTCAGACTTCAAATCCTTCAGAAAATGCATGGTAACACAAAACCTATTACTCTAGCAACTTTTGAAGTTTATAAGAACAATATTTAAAAACTGTCCCTATTTTCGGGCCTTTGTCCCCCCATTTTCTCAAGCTTTGTCCAGATTTCTTGCACTGTGAAGTTGGGAGGTATGTTCTTACTTACCCCGATCAACTTCTTTGAGATGGTTACTGATGCAATGGATGAGGCCAAATCAGTACACACTGCATACTTAGGCTATGCAAACATATTTAACAGCATCCCAAACTCAGGTATTGCAGATAAACTCTTCCAGCTAAATGTAAATCCCTGTGTAACTCATTGGATAGCTAATTGTCTTGTAAATGTACCCCAGGATTTACGGCTTACCAAGTCTGCAGATGACTGAAAACTTGATGCCATCATAAACTTCCCTGAGGACACCAATATCCTCCATGAGGTCTTTTCTCAAACCAGTTGCTGATATCAAAATCATGGACTAAAACTAAATGCCAAGAAATTGATAATCATATCATATTTGGAAAGGATGACTTACCTTATAGCTTCACTTGTTTGCTCAAAGCTGCAGTAAGTTAAGCCTTCTGCCATTGCCCTACTGTAAGACTGGAAAATATAAGTGCTTATTTTCAACTGTTTACTCCACTTCTGATTAGCTAAAACATTTTCTGCATATCTGTTTAAACTGTGCAACGGTTTTCTAGACTTAGTGAATTCAATCCTTACCTCTGTTCTGATCTTTGTCTCCTTTTTGTTTCTCTGTTCTATTCTTTTTACTTGTTGCTCTACTTGAAAAACAGGGTCTATATTATAGTATTGAAGTTTTTAAACTTTGAATGCTATAATATTGACGTGTTTTTGTTGAAAACTCAAAATAGCGAAGCCACGGAACTTCGAAATCTTACCTAGAGTAAGATTTCGGTTGCCCACTCCATGGCTTCGCTATTTACTCTACTGTGGTGGAAAGGTTTTGTATCGGGGTAAGGTAAGTATGCAAACAGAGGTTACGGACCGGGTTAAGGTAAGTGTGGGAACGGATCGGGGTAAGGTGAGTGTGCGATAGTTAGGGACATTAGGGTTAGGGAGCGGATAAGGTGAATGTGCGATAGTTGGGAACTTTAGGGTTTGGGAGCAGGTAAGGTGAGTGTGCGGTAGTTAGGCGCTTTAGGGTTAGGGAGCAGGTAAGGTGAGTGTGAGGTAGTTAGGGACTTTAGGGTTAGGGTTGGGTTAAGGTGAGTGGATAGGTAGCAGTGTAGGGTTAGAATTATGGTTTTGTTAAGTGTATGTGTGTGGTTTATTTATTTTGGTGTGCTTGTGTTGTGTGTTTGTGTTTTGGAACAGCAATTTTTTTCCCTGGAAAACAATTTTCTGCTCTGTATGTTTGATATTTTGTGGTTTAGATATTTTAGATACGATGAAATAGCATTCACTATTTAAATCGTACAATAGGGTAATATAAACGTGAAAATCACTAGCATAGAGGTGAATATCTATTATTGTTTGTGACCTTTGGAGCTTGTAGTGAAATCTTTTTGTCTAGAGAGGCCTAGCTGTTTCTTCATAGGAGGGGAATTTAGTCTGGTCTGATCTGCCTAGAGTTATTACTGCAGGGCTGTATTTTTTTGATTGGATAATTTGTCTGGTTCATGTTTCTCTGCCTTAAATAGCCAGTGTTTAAACCAGTTTGCACTTGTTTGCTCAAAGCTGCAGTGAGTTAGGCTTTTTGCCATTAATCTGCTGTGAGACTGGAAAAGATAAGTGCTTATTTTCAACTTTCTGTACTTCTGATTAACTAAAACATTTGCAGCATATCTGTTTAAACTGTGCAACTGTTTTTTAGACTTAGTGAATTCAATCCTTACCTCTGTTCTGATCGTGTGTATCTCAGCCACCCACCCAGCTGGTGTTGTGGTTTTAAAGCTTGGTGACTTTGAGTTACCCACCTCTTGATATTGGGCACTCCCTCCAGTCCCAATACATCAGCTCATTCTACTGTGTACAGTGAGATAGGTTGTGAAGGGCCATCCCTTTAGCTTCTCAACCTTGAATTATCTTCTGTCTGCTTATTTTCTATAAAAAAAAAATATGCCTCTTCCTACTTCATTTTGCTGCTTGTGCTTAGGTGTTCAACTGCATTTAGTTTGCTGCATGTATTACTACTTGTTGGTAGTCTTATTAAACTGATGACAGTATTCTACTGAATTGCTGCTTTATTTGAGCTATTTACTATTGTGATTGTGAGCTAATTTATCATATTTCCACTGTTTTAAATAAATTTACTGATTAACTATATTCCATTGCTATTTGCTGCAATTCATTGCTGTTTAACTGCATTTTACTGTATTTTTCCATAATGTGAGTTCTGTTCTTTTGTCTGTAAGTGGTTAATATGTGCTTCTTTGTAAGTTTTACTGTGTTCTTAACCTTAAATTGAGTAGCATAGTCTAGATATGGTTGCTGCATCCAGAGCTGTAGCTGCACTTTTTTTAACCCTTTGTGAAGTATTCCAGCTACAGGTTTTCCCTTAGTAGCACTTGTGTGATCACCCAGTAGTACTACTCTTAGACCTTCCACCCTTTACTCTCATAGCTTTCTCTGACCTCTCTCCCTCAGTTTCTGACAAATATGGATGGACAATTTCCAGTGTTTCTCCTGCCAATCTGGTTGATATGGGCATCCTGAGACAGTGTAGCAACTGCCATATGTACACAGACAACCCTCTACTACTACCACCTAAGAACACAATTTGTGACAGATGCAATTACATTAAGAACCTAGAGTCATTGCTCTCTCCCCCACCAGTCAGTATATCTGGCACTGAGAAGGTTGTCAACACAAACACCACCCACACCTACACAACACACCCCCACATATGCAGAGGTCCTCAACAAAAACATATTCAAACAAAAGAAGCCTCCAAGGTAAAAACACATGCAAACTCCACTGCTCACCACACCATACACCACACATAGTCACACACCTGTGTCTTACAGCCACAAAGGCCTAAACATAAATTCAACATATTAGTCATAGGAAACTCCATTGTGAGACACATAGATGTGCCCCTCACCAGACTGGATAAGGAGAAAGTCACGGTTAGTTGTTTGTCAGGTGACAGAATTCACCATTTCACCTATGCACTCAAGTCTCTCAACAGGTACTGTTGTGACTCTATCACAGTCCATGTTGGTATAAATAACTTGAGATGTACCGCCCTGGACTATACAAAGAGAGGCATGATTGAACTCGCTGAATATGTGTCCCAGGCAGGTATGTTCCTGCCTTAAGCAGCATTCTTCTGTCACCCAGAATGATGCCTCAGTACAAACAGAAAATGATTGACTTTAACAATTGGATTATTTTCTGGTGTCATTGCAAGGGTATCCAATACCTGACAGCCTGGGATGACTTGATTGACACACCACAATGCTTTGCCAGAGATGGCCTGCATCTGTTTCCCTTGGGCTTCAGGCTACTGGCAAAGGTTCTCGCCTCCCCCATAGTGCCTTTTTTAGGCAATGCCGTGAGGTCAAAACTACCAACATGAAAATTTCATCAAAATGTAAATTAAAGGTCATGGTGCTAAACGCTAAGAGTCTAAACATGATACTGCACTCATTGGAAGCATTCTTAACCCTGGAAGATGCTGACTTTTGTGCAGTTACAGAAACCTGGTTCAAAGCTGTGGGGAGCACCCCAGCCATACCAGGTTATTCATCCTCTCATACATTCAGACCCCAAACCATGGGCAGCAAAGCAAAAGCAGGTGGAGTTACAATATATACATATATATATATATATATATATATATATATATATATATATATATATATATATATAAAAGACATACACAACTCCAGGCTGGTCAAACAGTATGATGCACAGGAGACACTCCAGGTGCAGTTAACAATTGACAAGACCCCTAATCAAATCATAGCTAGCTACAGGTCCCCAACTTTGACTCAAGATGCCCACTCCACCTATCTGGACCTCTTTGAATCTATCAAGATGTAACCTTTTACCCTGATCCTGGGCAACTTTAACTATCCAACCATAGATTGGAAGAAATACTCATGCCAAAACACAAATGCCAGAGATTCCTTGATTTCGTCACTGAAAATGCCTTGGACCAGTTGGTCGACACCCCAAGAGGTGAAAATATATTGGACTTAGTTTTAATCAACATGAGTAACCACTGCAGCATCCCTATAGTGTCATCTTCCCTGGTAAGATCTGACCACAAAGCGGTCACTTTTGAAGTCACTATCTTCCCCGACCCCCCTAGCTAGGGTCAAACAAAAAAACTTCTCCAAAGCTGATTACAACCTCCTGAGGGAAGGTATAAACAACTTCACAGCCCCCTCTCTCCATAGGAACTGTCATATATGTCCATACCTACACCAACGTAGTATACGAGCATTTATATAGCTGCATGGAATCAGGAATACCCAACAGGATGAAATCCTCTAAGGAAGAGTAAACCTGGCTGGTGGACATCTGCAATAAATTAATTCTATAAAAAGAGGAAAAATGTGCTGTCCAGGACTAAGAAGGAGCAGGTGCCTAATTGGAAGCAATCTCTTCTTAGCCTGAACAAGTAAATAAGAGTGCTAATGAAATCCTCCAAACCAAACTTTGAGTCCAAACTGGCCACATCTTCTAAAGACAATCATAATTCTTTCTTCACATATGTCTGCAGTCTCAAAGAAAGCACCCAGATCTGCTCAGAACTGGTGGTCAAGGACACTGCATACACAAACGCCGTAGATATAGCCAACCTGCTGACAGACACGTTCAGTGAAAACTTCAATCCTCTGTTCCTTCATCAGTAAATCATGACATCCCCAGGACCTGCCCCCCTCCCCATATCTCTAGGGAGCAAGTCATCCTGCCCTCTCAAAGGCAAAAACTGAAGCTTCCATGGGAACCGTAACATCCCAGGCTGCATCCTACATGAACTCAGGCAGGAACTTGCAGCACCATTAGGCACCCTATTCAATCAAAGCCTGAGTATCATCTTCATCCCAGCTGAGTGGAGGACAGCCCCTGTCATCCCTTTGCATAAAGGTGGAGCATCCACCAATCCAGGAAATTATAGACCCATTCCCCTAACTAGCCTGATCTGCAAGGCCATGGAGCGGATTATCAAGGACCTCATTAACAAGGCCATTGGCAACCTCCAAACATTCGATCCCACACAGTTTTTTTTTTTGTCAAGGGGACTTCATGCCTGTTAAATTTGGTCGACTTCTTTAAGATAGTCATCAAAGCCATGCACAAGGGGAAGATGGTGCACACTCCCTACCTTGACCTGACCAAAGCCTTAGATACCATTCCCCACTCAGATATATCTAAGTGTTTTTTACAACACCGTTTTAAAAGCTTATTCCACCTTTTGATTTAGGAGTTACTTTATAGAATTTAACATAATGTGCATGCAAATATTTACTGAATTGAATGAAACACACAATAAGTTTCCTTGTTGTTTAGTGTTTATTACTTTGGTAGTTTCACTTCTGAAGTAATGGGTATGTTAACATTTAAGTGATAGACTTAACCTAGAATGTGTCACTATCTGAGCAGTAATAACCGGGAGCTGAACAAATGAAACACATTAATGATTGCTTCATAAGCAGATTGCAATGCAATCCTATATCTCCAGTCCACCAGTAATACCAGAAACTAATTGATTTGAATACTGATGGACCAGTACCTTTTTTAGGTATGGCATCACTACTCATGTCCTCTTATTTGTCCCATACTAAGCTTTTGTAAAACTAAGTAGGATCAGACATGCTCTAGGCAAGGAAGCAATCCACAGCTAATTGGGAAATCCCTGGGGATGTGTGTTGCCATATTCTTTTCTGTTATCCTCTCCCTTTTTAGTGTTCAGTATGATAAGAAACACAACATATCTAAACTAGCTTTGTAGTACAAAATCGAGAAAGATAAATGCCACTAGAAATCTATACATTATAGTGTTATTTTTTGACGTCATTATTTTATTTTATTATTATTTTAAATAAGCATACATCAAATGTGTTCAACAGAAGGTAAAGGCAACAGTGTAAAAACACTGTTTTTCTCAATTGTTTTAATTGAATAAAGGCTGAAAAAGACTGCCAAAACCCTTGTGTTTTGCCTATTGTTACGGTTGTGTCTGGATCAGATATCTGTTACATCACTGACCGTTCCACTGCTACAGTCATGAATATTTAATTATAATTAATTGCAAGTAGTCTTCCTCTCTAATGTGCAATTAATATAAATCTGCTCTTTATTAATTAGTACATTAATACAGATAATTAATAGCAATCCTTCTTTGCTACTATTAAGCCAATGGCTATTCTGCACTAAGGAAGACATGCAAAATATATACCTATGGTTTGCTGGGATTTGATGATTATTAAGAGGGCACAACAGTATCGATGTTATGGTCATTGGATAGTCTGCTCGTACTTCTTTCGTGTAATTTGCCTGAATTATCATGATAAAAATCCATTAAGAAAATAAGGAAAAGAATTCACTGTGCTATTTTAATTGTCAGATACAAACGATTCTTTAGACAGTCTATTCTAATGTCATATAAATCTATTTCATAAATTCAGTAAAACATAACTGTAAAACATTCAAAGTAATATTGAAATTGTACATTTGGAAACTTGCTTAAATGGCTGCTACAACCATTTTAGTCTATTTTTTACAATATTCACTAGTATAGTGCATGCTGTCAGTGTTGTATTGTACTAGTCACTACTGGCAGTACTACATTACTTTCATTTCTAGATTTCTTTTTTTATTATTTTTAATAGCTGTTCTATTGACATTCTTTAAAATGTCTACATATAATGCAATGACAGTATTATAACACTGCAGTACAACTCCTTATGCAAATTATAATAAGGGTAGTCAGCAATATGAACTATGAACTATGTGTATTATAAACTCAACTGCACCAGTTGATAACGATTCATTCACTGCTATTTCTGCACTGAAAGAGATTTGTTAACAGATGAATAGATCACATGTGATTTTACACTTAAAAATATGCAATACAGTTCAGGCAAATATATCAAATTCTGATAACCTTTAAGAGTCATATCAGCAAACTGGTTCCTCTAGTATCACTTGCAGTTGTAAGGAAAGGTACCCTAACAGACTGATGAAAAACAGGAAGTATAAAAGATGGATATGAAAGGAAGAGTCTATGGATGGGAAGTCTCCAGAAATCTTTCAAGAAAATGTTTGACTATTTTATCATGTCATTATTATTATACATTATTATGCATTGTATCAGCTAATCTGTAATTGAGGTCAGTGTGGATATAGCTCCCAGGTTAGATGCTGAATTTGGTATGCACGAGGGTAAATACATTTCCTGATTAAAAAGTGTCTAGCTGTATGGTGACAGAAGCATTACAAATTAATATTTGTTTGTTAAACCACTGTCATATATGCTGCTGGTGACATAGGCTTGGGAATGACCACAGCTTCACAGGTAAGGTCAGACAGGGGAATAAGACAAATATTCTCTGATCTGTTCTTCAGTCCAGGACTGATCTAGGGGCTAGTATTTTACAGAGACTCCTGCAGGAGGTGAGTAACTACAGTGCTATCAGTAAAGAAGGAGATGATCCTCTGCCATGTAAAGGAGTGGGCTTAGCAGACATCAAAGCATCATTGCATGTCACTCCACCAAATAAGGGTAGCTGACCACCCCAAAAATATGGGTGAGGGACTACATCTGCCTTTCTGCCCGGATTAATCCTTCCCTTTGGCTATGACCACACCTACCCAAAGGGCTCATCTTGCAGAAGAAGAATGGGAATATATCTAGTAAACCAAGGAAAAAGCACTATTGTTGCGAGTCCCCAAACCACATTCTGATGAAGTCAACTGGATTGACGAAAGCGCTTAATTTCTGTGGATTTTTGTGTCAATAAACTGTGGTTTGGGGACTTGCAACAATAGTGCTTTTTTCTTGGTTTATTTGTGAATTCTGAGCACTATTGCACCACCTTTTTATTGGAATATATTTAGTAAGCAGGTATGCCCAGGATGGGCCAGAAAGCAGCTACTATTGCTCCCATGAGTGTAAGGTAGGAGGAAGAACAAGAGAAACTTAAAGAGGAAGGAAATGACTATTGTTTAGTATTTAATAACAGAGAAATGAACACCAGCACTAGAAAAATTCATCACTACAACAGCTGGAAAACAGAGCTGTACACAGCAAGAAATGTGTTTTCAGACAAGTAAGTATACATGGGAAGTAGAATTCCATAAGATAATAGAAAATATTAAATGCTTGTTGAAGAAGAAAATTATTCACCAGTGTCTGCTTCTGGTCTGATGTCTTCTTTCTTCATGGTTATTACCTTTCCTTTATTTTGTATGCCTTCCATGTTTCATTAAAGTAAAGACACATTTAGACTTATTCTCCAAAGTAACAAAGACTATAATTCATTTTCTGAAAAAAAGAGCTCTAAGAAGTCTGAGCTAAGGTCAAGATATACCTGAAACTGGCTCATCTCCAGCTATCACACAAGACAAAGTCATAAAAGTGCTATCGAAGGCTGACAATATTGCATTAATGGGTCATATCCCTGGATATATCTTAAATAGCATGAAGCATGATTTAACCCCATGCCTAACAATACTGTCCACTCTCAGTCTCCATACAGGTCTTGTACCAAGTGAATGGAGAACAGCTACAGTAATTTCCCTGCATAAGGGAAGACCTTCCACAGTCCCGGGTAGTTACAGACCCATAAGTCTGACCAGCCTAATATGCAAAGCCATGGAAAGACACAATGGAATTAATCAATTAGGACATAGGGAACCACCAAACACTGCGCCCACTTTAGTTTGAATTTGTCAAGAGCAGGTCATGCCTACTCAACCTGGCGGACTTTTTTGCAAAGGTCACCAATGCAATGGATGAAGGCAATATGGCACACACTGCATACCTTGACTAGCCAAAGGTTTTGACACAATTTCCCCTTTTAGGCGTAATAGAAAAGATATATAAACTGGGAATAAACCCATATATCACCCACTGGATTACCACCTGGCTCATAGATAGGACACAGATAATCAAAACAGGGGAAGTTACCTCCACAGAGAGACCAGTCAACAGTGGAGTACCCCAGGGTTCTGTGCTATGACTTTTCCTGTTTGACATCTATATTTCTGAAGTAAAAGACAATGCCAAAGGGCTCTGTCTGATTAAGTTTACAAGCTAGGAGCAGTCACTGAATCCACAAATGACTTAGCTGTCCTGCTGTAAGGTTTGTCACAAATAAACGACTGGTGCCAAAATCATGGACTGAAACTAAATGCCAAAACAATGCATCATTGTATCCTCTGAGAAGTCATCTACCTCAGGAAATTACCACATTGACAATACATCACTAATAATTGTCTAAGTTGCTTGGAATTTTGAAACTTATTGGACAGTGACAACTTTTGACCAACATGTCTATTGCTCTAAGAAGGTCCTTCTATATTGCAAAACTTATAAACAAAGGAATTTTGTCTACATCTAGAAGTGTCATTGTTCCCCTTTACTTAGCTCTCATTAGGCCAGTCATTGAGTATAATGCCCCCTGTGGCATGTATCTGTCTGGATATATGCTGCAACTACAATGCCCGTACAAATACCTTACTAAAAGAATACAAGACCTAAACAACATGTCCTACAAGGACTGACTCAAAGCCCTGTCACTATACTCTGTATCCTACAGACTGCTAAGACATGACCTGTGCCTGACATACAAGCCATCCTTCAACCAATTACTGATGGATTTACTGCACATCAGCAAGTCAAATGGCATCAGAAATACTTGGTGTAAGGATGTAAACCTTTTCTGCACCATCAACAGGATGATTTCAAGGGACAGGTATATCTCACAGATGATACTGCTACTGTGGAACAGATTCTCCATTCACATAAAACAAAGTTCATCCCTGTCCACATTTAACAGCCGCTTAGATCTCTGGATGGGAAACAGAAAATTTGCCCTAGGACTGCCCAATATACTGCTTATGGACAGAGACAGCTGAAAAATGTTTATGTACAGTATGATCTTAGTTGTCGATCATAGGATGGATAAGACCAGTCTTTAACCAAATGGGGATAGGTTATTCAAGCATAAAAGGGAAAATGGCCCACAAGGCCAGCTAGCCTAGTACTTGCCTATGAACCTATGAATGACTTTGAGAGCACTGTATAATGATAGTAAACGTTAATGAAAGGTGCTAATATTGGTGAACTGATCACCAAGAATATTAGCATGTGTACATTTCTTCATTCTTCATTCATTCATTTATTCATGTTCTGATACCCACTTTATGCTGTTCCAGATCACAGAGGAACAGCATCTTTTCTTAGTAGTCAATGAGCATAAGGTAGAGAACTAATTCCAGACAGGATGACAGTACTTCACTAGGCATATCACACACTCACACACAAACACATACAATAGCAGTTTACAGAATCATCAATTTGTATAACAGCATGTCTTTGCAATGTTGAAGAAAGCTGAAGCACATGAAGAAAAAAATCTACTCAAATGCAAGGACATGCAAAATCTGCATATAAGACATCTTGCTTGAGAATCCATGTTTAGATTCAAGAGTCAATATGCAGCAGAGCTAATCATGGTACATCTCATTAAAATCATAACTATTCCAGTTTGTTACAAAGGCTGAACATTAGACAAAACCCAAGATTAATGCATTTCATTTTTGCTTTATTAAATGAGGACTTCCAAATGTATTGTAACTTCAAGATAACTTATTTAATTGTACTGCTAAGATGACTGTCATAAATGACCTTTCCAAGATTTTATATTTGCATGTATGCTTAAAGTGTTTACAATTAATTAAGAACTCAATTTTACTTTTAAAATTAGTATGTCTATGGACATCTTTTCCTGTTTTTGCTAATTATATATTAAAGACAGAGTAGAAAAAAACAATATAAAGCAACAACTGCTTCCAGATTCATCTGTTTTAAATCTTAGAAAAGTGGCACTAACTTTCACGTTCCCAGTTTTCTTTGTTTGTTCTATAACACTACTAGGAACCCACATTTGCCGTATTTTTCTGTCTTAACTGAGTCTGGAATCTTCAAATAAAATAGTTTATTTCAAAAGTAGCACTTGACTAAATGTCACTGCTGCACTTCAGCCATATAATACAGACTATATTTTGTCTGTCTATACTGGCAAAATGATTTGCATTAAGCTGGGTAGAAAAATGAGATGCATATCCTGCAGTATTATCAGATAAGTACTTAATATCATACTCCCACCATAATCCCATCCTCATATGCTCCTTCTCTTATGTGTTATTCCCTATTTCTTGTTTGATGTTCTAATATCCCCATCATAACTTGCCCTCTGTTTCTGTATATGTGTCTTAGCAGTTAACATGCATGGACAAAAACAGCACACAGACAGACAGACAGACAGACAGACAGAAAGACAGTGGCAGCATGCACAGAAAAGGTAGGAGTGGACAGTAGATGCACTCATACATATAAAGGTCGGATAAGTTGTGATGGCAACAGAAGGACAATGGACAAAGAAAGGAGAAGACACACTGGAGATGGAGCAAAGACATACAAGAAAGAAGGATAGGGTGGGGTCCTGGCATGGTTAGCTACCAGACTAGCCAGACAGCAACACAACCAAACATCAATCACTGATGGTGGATGATGGTATGGATAATTAGTTCTTCATGCTGTGCAATGGCCAAGGCATGCTGGTCATGCAACAAAACCAGCTGTGCCAGAAACTAGTCAATATTTCCTTTGAAGGCATACAGCTGTCAGTACTCCTTGATACTGATCAGCCTCTACACCTCATGGTAGGAGATCCCCTCCATGTACCTTCCAGAGAAGCAAATTCAATCCCTTCCTGTGAGGCATGACTAGAGGTCATCAGAGAATCCTTGAGGTCACCTTCCACAGAAGAGCCTTCATTCATCTCCTAAGATGCATGCCTGATGGTTACTAGTGATCCCACACCAGATAGAGTGGCTAGCAGAGGTGGCTCTTCCTCCTCCTCCTCCTCTTCCTTTACAAATGGATATACAGAAGGATAACAGAATAAGAAAAGATCATCAGACCCACATATGAGGATAACATCAGGTAATACATGGTATGCACCTCCTGGACAAAGGTGCTGCAGATAAGCATTATCAGGTCCAGATTTGGAATGGACTAGTTAATATATGAATGCTCTGGGCAGTCATAATAGGGCTTTGCAAAAGGTTAAATGAAGGGTTATTGATATGATTGTCCTTGTAAATGAAAAGGCATGGGATTTCCAGCAGACAGATTCACCGCAGGAGGAAGACCAACAGTACACAATAAACTCACTGGGCTTAAGGAGGATTTGTTGTTATTACTTACATAGGGGAGCAGTGCATCATACCTAGGCGATGTGGGATCTGGTTTGGCTCCAGCCATCCATGTGTCAACAGACAAAGCACCAGGTTAATACTATCTATCACACTTCACGTTCAAGTGCACTTTCGCATAAGTGGGCGCCTACTTTTCTTTTTTGAAGTGATGAAATTTCGACAAAGAAAAGTATATTCATATATATATATATATATATATATATATATATATATATATATATATATATATACATACATACATATCCATAAACTAATCTAGGGCCAGGACATCAGACCAGAGTGAATAAATCATGTAAAAACTGCATCAGTGTTTTAACCATATTACAAAACAGTTGTCAGTAAATATTTGTTAAACACACAAAACAGAAAAAAGCCAAAAAAAAAATGGGTAAAGTTATTATAAACCTTTTACTCCTTACAGGCCAAACATTAAATAGTCGGTTCACATATTTATCCTACGTTACTGACATTTACAGATTTCAAATTCTTTGATCCATAGAGAATGAGCAATATACATTGTCTTCTTTCTCAGCGTAAGCCAAAATGGCTGCCAAGGTCCTGATCCTCCTTCTTCTCTTCAGAAACTATTCTCCTTCCTCTACCTTTCTTAGTAGTCTTTCAGAGGATACCATATAGACTGCATTTGAAATCTTGATTTGACCTTTAACTGTTATATAAAGCTCCCTCATGAGGTACAAGACCTGGTGGATCAGATGTTTTCCATTTCTGTTATTTCCTTTTTCATAATGATCATCAGTAGATGCATCAGTGAGGGTCCCTATCAGATTACCAAAGTTTCAAAACTTCGAACATCATATGGCTGAGACTGTATGATTGAAGTTTTGAAACTTTGAAACTAAAACAAATAAAATAAATAAAAAAAAATTGGGGGGGTTAGTGAGGAAAATGATACATTTCTCATTCCACACTGTACGGTGATCTCCACTGAAAACGTTGAAAGTTTCAAAACTTCAATCATCTGGTTTTGGACATATGATGTTTGAAGTTTTGAAACTTTGGTAATCTGATAGGGACCTATCAATGCATACATATAAATATCTACCAGTCCAGTGCCCATAACAGATATCCAAAATAATGGCAAGGTAAGAACCACTGATGGGCCAAATAACTGTCATCAGGCTTTGTAATTCTTTTTATCGCCCTCTAGAGCTAGACAGTCCCAGTCACCCACAGCTACATCTTTGCAGCTTCAACATCCTCAGTCCTTCCCAAAAAGATTCTTGCTATACCTACCAGAGTTTAAAAGCACTTGAATAAACACTGCTATCCAAAAACTACATATATGTGTATATATATTATGCTCAATTGTATGGCATACCTAGTTAGGTTTTATGACATGTTGCCACTGACTTTCTCTTTCTTGACAGTGTAGCTCCTTTTCCTAGCTCAGCCTATATTTATTCTGTCTAGCCTTGCTACTTCATCTAAGGATCTTATATGCTTAATAATCCTTTTCTTCCCTACTCACCACTTCTTGTCTCCATTATCCAGCTAACCAATTCAGATTGTTCATCTTTTGGGATAGCACAATTTTCCAGTTTATTTACTTTACTACCTAGTTTCCTATACCAGAAATGTGAGTCTTCACCCCCCCTCCAAAACCACCTAAAATTACTTCTTGTGAGATCAACCTATGTCCATCTAGTATCTTCTCCTAATAGGCCTCTTCATACCTCTGAGATAGCCAGTTCCCCAATGTCAGGCACCATGGTCCCTAGTCTGAGTGTAGTGGCACTGATACTAAATCATTTACTTAATGTGTAGCTTTAACCAGTTTCAGAGCCCTTCCAACTTCATTTAATACCTTCTTAGATGACACTTTCCTCATTTTTTGATCTCCCTCTGACCATTTGATATTTTATGCCACATTAATTTGTGTTCATCATCAGAGCTTTACTGTGCCAAAGAGTATACTCTTCTGAGGTTTTCAATAACAAACAGTCAGTTTGTGTAGGCATTTCTCTTTCTTTGAGTCTGTTACTAGAATGTGCCAGTATTTTCAGTGGAAGAACACTGAAGTTTCTTAGTCCCTCGGAAAATGCAATGACTTGATACAGAAGGATATTTCGGAATTTACACTCATTTCTCCTGTTCTGTTTACTTTAGAGGATGTGTGTGTTACTGCCTACAGGTTTCCTATAAATCAGCCAGCTGGCCCTAAAAAAGGCAGGTAGGATGTATAAAGTTACTCTTTTTTTATACACTATTCCCAAACCTGACCCAGCAGTTATAGATTTAATTGATCCCACTGTTGATAAGTACTTAGTTAATTCCAATCCTACAGTTTTTGATAAGGATGGGAAAATTATTGATAGGTATGGAAAATGTATATACTTCTGCAACTTTGATTTTTAGAATTTTGAATTGTCAGGTTCATATGTTAAAGTTTGTTCCGACAAATTGTGAAAGTTTGAGGAATGTGTTATCACATTTTTTTTCTTTTGAGGAAATATATGCTTTAAATAACTTAGTGTCTTCTGTTGTACAGGTCACTACTAGTTTATAATGCGTCTATGGCCACTGATGCTGTTTTGAGGAGATTTGCATGGCTGCATTTTCAGAACCTCCTAGACGATGTTAAAAATTAATTTTTAAATTCTCACTTGGATAGATATTTAGTGTATGGGCCCTCTCCTGCAAAAGTGTGATGAAAGAGGAAAGCTGATCCAGGGGATCTCTAAGATTTTTCAGCCCCCTTTTTCAAATTTTCCAAGGGCTTTTCTATTTCCTCATCCAATTTTGGCAAAAAAACAGAATAAAAAGTCTCAACAAAAGAAAGTAAACAGAAGTTTAAGAAGAAATGCCTGTGGGGTTCTAAAAAGAAGTCTCAAACCTCGCAAAATGAAGGACAGTCCAACAAGTCTGAATGACTGTTCACGAGACCTTGTGAGCCCCTCCCACTGTGGCCACTTTTTTTTCTTCCAGAATGTCTAAATTTCCATTTTTCTCTTTGGCAACAGGTAGTTTCATAAAAATGGGCTCTGAAAATCATTCCTCAAGGTTATAGATTGCAGTAGGAGGAAATATCTCCTTCCATGGGGTCACTACTCATCTTTCAGATCAAACTCTTTTGTTTCCACTGATTCTTCATCACTTGCTGTCGCAAGGAGTGATAGAACCACCAACTTCCCAGGTGTGGAAAGGTTTTTATTCAAGGATGTTCCTAGTTCCAAAGGAAGAAAATTCTTTGAGATCAGTTCTGGATCTTTCTTTCCTAAATCTGTTTCTGATAGTGCCCAAATTCAAAATGATACCACTTCACAGCCTATTACGTCTTCTTCTTCTTTCAAGTTTCCTGGCAACACTAGACATAAAAGATGTGTATCATCCAGACTTCAGTCATTTCTTAAGGTATTGAGCATCTGTATCACATTGCCAGTTCTCTGCCTAACCCTTTGGACTATCCAGTGCACCAAGAGTGTTCACAAAGTGTCTGGCTCCAGTTAGAGCTCATTGCAGGCTACAGGGTATCCACATTTTCCTGTATTTAGCTGACTTACTTTTCTTTTCAAAGTGTCAAGAATCTCCATGTCTTGGGTGAGAGATCTCTTACACAAGCTGGGATTTCAACAAAACATTCAAGAGTGTTTCTTCACTCCTTCATACAGGGTTGTGTTCCTTGAATGTCAACTAGACACATCAGTTCAAAGAGCTTTTCCTCCACAGGAAGAAATAGATCTTTATCTGATGTTTTGCTCTCAGGCTTCAGTTACTGTGAGGGAATACCTCAGGACTGCGGGTTTTATGACAAGACTCCACATGAGAAAGATACAATGGTATCTGAAATATCTTTGGCCACAGCATTTGCACCATTTATCTTTCCAAATTCCAGTGCTGAAATTTGTCAAATGACAAATCGTTTGGTGGAGATCACAAATATCCTTAAATCCAGGTCTCCCTTTCTCCCTTCCTGCTCTAAAGCAGTCAGTTACCACAGGTACTTTGGATTTTGCTTGGAGGGGAGTTTCAGAAGGGATAAAAGTGCAGGTGGTGTGTGACACCAAGAACATTAGCAAGCCATAAATAATAAAGAGATGCTGGCCCTGATCAAGACATTCAACTCTCTGAACCATCTTTAGTGCCCAGGACCTCTTCAAGTGGTTACAGACAATACCACAGTCATGCAGTACATCAACAAGCAAGAGGGAACCAGATCATACTCCTTTGCAGACTAACCATGTTAGCTTGGGATATAGCTTTACAAGACAATCTCAATCTACAGGCATCCTACATTACATCAGAGCAAAATTGTGTGGCTGACAAACTGAGCAGGACAGGGATACATCCTCACAAATGGAAAATAAATCAGGGGGTCTTCTAAGATGTGATCCATCTGTGGGGAGTTCCTTAAGTAGGCCTGTTTGACTCCTCTTTGAACAATCAACTGCCAAAATTCTGTTCCAGGACTCCATGCAAGAAGGTTTGTAAGACAGATGCCTTTTCTTTTCCTTGGACAGGAACATTCCTGTATGCTTTTCCACCCTTTCCACTAATATTCAGGATGCATCTGAATATTCAGAAGGAATCCCCCAAGATCATTGTGATGACTCTTTTCTGGCCCAGACAACCATGGTTCTCCCTTCTTTTGGAAATGGGCTAGGAACAATTACCACAAGCTTCCTCACAGATTGAATCTACTCACACAGGGACAGGGGAGTTTGATACTTCCCAATATTAATCAACTTCAGATGACTGCCTGGATAATAGGGTCTTAATTTCTTTGAAGCATGAAAGCATGCTACTAGAAAATCACATATTACCAAATGGAAAAGGTTTTCTAACTGGTTCTGACAACATAACTAGCACCCATTCAGGGCTAGTTGCTCTCTGGTTCTACACTATTCGTGTGAGTTACTATCCTACCACCTTTCTTATTCCTCTGTCTTGGCCATTTCAGCATATCTGACCATGGCTCCTCCTCTTTCAATGTAGTCTCATTTGAAAAGGTTCTTGAAAGGGGGTTTGCATAAGAGTCCTCCAAGAAAGCTGATGGACCTTCCTTGGGGTCTTAATTTTGTGTTACAGAAGCTAACACTTGCTCCACTTGAAACAACTGATTTCACTAACTTCAGGTTCTTAACATGAAAAACAGTTATTGATTGCTCTGACCTCTACAAGAAGGGTTTCTGACTTGCAAGCTCTTATGATGAGTCAACTCTATCTCATTTTCCATAGAGACAGGGTTTCTTTGAGAACTAATCCTTCCTTTATCTAAAGAGATACCCAAGTTTACTTTAAGTCAAACTGTCCATCTCCCTGTTTTCTTCCCTAACCTAAAAATGAGGGAGAAAGGATACTCCAAACCTTGAATGTCCACAGACAACTCAGGTACTATCTTGACAGATCTAAATCTTTCAGATCTTTGGATTAGTTGTTCATTTCTTGTGAAGGTAAGAAGGAACAATCTGTGTAAAAACAGACAGTTTTCAAATGGTTGTCTAAGGCTATTTCCTGTTGTTATACTCATTATAACAAATCTATTCTAGGCAGACTCAAGGTCCACTCTACCAGGACCTTGGCTTCAGCTATGGCTTTTTGGAAAGGGTTGTATTCTAGAAGTATTCTATAAGCTGATACTTGGTCCTCTGTACATACTTATACAAATCACTGTAAGTTTGATTTCTTCTCTAGGTTCAGATCAGGCTTTGCTTGGACCAGTCTGCCGGGGCTCCTGGACTCTTCTCTACCTCCCAAATGTAGTAAGCCAGGGTAATCTACCCATACAGTTAAGGCTACTGCAGCAGTGATCAGTATAATGAACATAGTACAGTTGTGTAAGTAGAACTTACCATAACAGTAGGTGTTTGAATGATCATTGCTGTGGTAGCCACTCTCTCCCTTCATCCATCTTGTTTTTTGTCTTGGTGTATTTTTATGCCAGGGTGTGGGGATTTATTTTTTGTTGTTCCTAGTATTGTTCTTTCAAGGCTCAACCTCTGTCTGTCTGCTGTCAAGAAATCTCTGAAGGTCTTCACACCCAAACTTATCTTTCAGCAGCTCATCTTAAGCCGCCCAACAGTTTAGGTGCATGGAAAGTGCCCTGAAGCTTTGGAAGCAGGCTATCTGTTATAGCTTTGTCAGGATATAACCCATAAAGCTAAGGCAACTGTAGCAGTGATCATTCAAACATCTGCTGTTATGGTAAGTTCTACTTGCACAACTGAATTTTCCCTCCATGTCCTTGAGATATATCTGCTTCTGTTTAGCTACATAAAGTGTATTGCATAATTTATAAAATAGAGAAAGCAAAGAGGATTTATATAAAAATCCCAGTATGAGGTCTACCCATCCCCAACCTGCACTGTAAGATACAACACCTCCCAGCTCAGACTGGACTTTTTTAAACTCCCATAAAAACAAAAGGCAATAGTCTTCAGGTGTCTCAATATGCATTTAGGTGTCACTATAAGTTTACTAACAGACACAATCATCAAAAGAGAGTACAAACCATTCTAATGCTTGTACCCTTTGGCCCATATTTAAAATCAGTCCCTTCCACAGGTTACAATAGCTTTCAGCCTTGTCTGATTATTTTCCATATGTTAACCATAAGGATTCCTGGACTGATGTCCCTACTATAATCCCAAAATATCAGAATGGCCCTATCTTATTTAAAAACATATGATCCACTTTTGTTTTCTGAATAGGGATGTAGTAAACTCTTATCACCTTAATCCTTTTCATATTTCTGTTATAGTCAGAGACCCCCCAAAACCCACCAGAGCTCTTATAATGACACTTATGTCCCTCTATGGCTATATAATATAGACCAAAATGTCATCCATGTAAAAAGAGTGCTTGTGGTATGAGTTTAGACATCTAACTCCAGCGAAGTAGATAATTCTTAACATTTCAGCCAGTGCCTCCACATAAATAGCAAACAGCAACAGGAACAGTGAGCAGCCCTGCCTCATTCCCTTTTTAGTGTCTAAGGCTCAAGATAACTTGTCCCAACTTTTATCCTTGCCAGAGTTTTGCCAACATCCTAACAAATTATTCTCTCAATCTCATTACTTTCAACAAGGTAAAATGTTATCCCTAATTAACTCTGACAAACACTTTTTCTGTATCAAAACTCAATATAAGGATATTGCTTGATTCCACTCTTCTAGTATCCTCGTGTTTTTTTAATAAGTTATTTGAAGTTCCTCTGCCTACCACAAAAAAAAATGTCATTTCTATCTTAATCTAGTTTGTAATAATCTGTTTCACGCTTCTTGCTAGAATTACCACAAAATATTATAATCATGGTTTCTGAGTAATATAGGATGATATGAATCAGGGAACATGGGGTCCCTACCTTGTTTGGTGATAACTATGGTTAAGGCTTTTTTACAGGATTTTGATATTCTTCTGTCTCTCAAAATGTTATCAATTAACCTCAGGAGCAGGGGCTGTATTTTCTCTTGAATAAAATTGTTTATCTCAGCTGATATTCCATCTGGCCCTGGGGTTTTATTCTTATCCACTGAGCCCATCACCTCTGTTAATACTTTTAGGGGGCCCTCTCTATCAATCTGGCCCCTGCATCTTCTGCAAACTAAGCCAATCTGATGTTCTTCAATAAATCAGATTTACCTCACCTTCTCTTTTTATGAGTCTATGCCCTTCATACAGTGTGGTAGAATGAGGCCAGTTCATTTCCATAGTATTCACAGAGCTTTACACTATTTTGGTAGTTATCCTGACCCCAGTATATACTGTCACCCTTTCTACTTGTTGCTCCTTTAAACTTGAGGAATAGAAGTTACAAGTCTTCAATAAAAATCTAAACCAAAGGGTAGAAAGATCACACAGGCAAACCATCTGATAAAACTGCAAGAAAAACTCAACCAAGGTAGAGTTTCCACTGTATGATACCTTAAACCTCTTGTGATGGAGGCTCATGGGAAATATGCAAATGTCTTTAAGGACACCATGTGTTTCAGCTACAAATGACTTTTTATTGCAGACACATTAATCTTTATGGGCATCAGCTGGGTTTAAAGACCCTGTGTTTCTAAAATATAGCCATACTATCCAGCTATGCTGTGCGGATGAGGTCAATTAAAGGGCTGAAACATGCATGCCCAGAGTTAGTGGAGTTTAGTTTTATAGACTTAAAAAGTAAAAAAAGTCAGAGACATTCAGAAGCCATGTAGCTGAAACACTTGATGTCCTTAAGAGGTCATTTGCGTATATCCCATGGGCCTCCATTACAGGAGTTTTAAGGTATCACACAGTGAAGACTTAGCTAGGTTTCTCTTGCAGTTTTTACTGAAAGCCTTACATTAGCCCTGTTTAACACTATCCTCACTCATTTTTATAATTCAGATTTTAGTTATCTCCTCTTTACATTTCAGTATATTCTCCTTCATTAAACTATACCACTTCCATTTTATTTCCATCTAACATTCTTTTATGCAATACCTGCAGATGAACAAATGTCTGTTTTATTCTTCCTGCATTTCATGATGCACAAAACTTTTAATCTTCCTTTTTAATTCTCTATAACTAAGCCAAACATGTACCTGTCTTTCTGATCCATTTCTTAAGCCCTGTCACAGAGCCTGTATGCTTGCCGAGAAATAAATTGGGCTTCCAACATGTCAGATACAACCTGGTCTCTAACAACAACATCACTAGGGTAGAGGAATTGCCTGACAGAACCTTAGGTAAATATTCTATGTCCTTCAACATATACATGTGATCCAACAAGTACTAAAACCTGTCTAATCTTGCAGATGTCCAATACCCATGTGAATAGTGTATGTATTCACACCTGTACTTTCTACGTGTGTTGCATGTTTCCTTTTTGGCCCATCTTTTTTAAAATACTTTCATAGGTAAGCATTTGCTTTAGGGAGCAGGAATGCTCTATGACCCCTTGCATTTATGACACAGGTGTTAACAGATTACAGACTTCTTCCATATCCATATTCCCCTCAGTGAAAGTGGTCCACTAACTCAATAACTGTGTCAAGTCTATCATATTAACTCCTGGGAAGACATATATCTGTATATATTTTTCATATATATATATATATATATATATATATATATATATATATATATATATATATATATATATATTGGGTAGTTCAACGAAATGGCTGAAGTTCGAACACCATATGTTCAAACTTCTAAACACGAAGTACAAAAACATCGAAGTATTAGAACAGTAATTTTTTTCCCAGAGAAAAAAATCACTGTTCCAAGAAACACGCACACAACACAAGCACACCAAAAAACAGCAATCCACACACAAACGCTTAAAATCCTACATCTAACCCTACACTAAACTGTACATACACTACTATCTATCCACTTACCTTAACCCAAACCCTAACCCTAAGGTCCATCACTATCCCATACTCACCTGACCTGCGCCCTAACCCTAAGTCACCTATCCCGCCCTAACCCTAAAGTCTGTCACTATCGCACACCCACCTCACCTGCACCCTAACCCTAACTCACCTAATCCCGCCCTAACCCTAACGTCCACACAATCGCACACTTACCTGAACCCAACCCGTAACTTCCCACCACAGTCCTGATAATTGCGAAGCCAGAGAAATTGGTGTTCCATGGCTTTGAGATAATCAGTATTCGAACTTCACAGTTTGAACATCTGGTGTCCGATCGTCAGCCGTTTCGACAGACTGATATAGACCCTATATATTCATTTACAATTGTATTAGAGAATGTATATTTCCTGGATGGATATACAAATTGACTAATGTAGTTGTAAACTCCAAATTTCTCACCACAGCTGTTACCTATTGGTATTTTTTATCACTGTCTACAGAAAATTCCTTCAGTGGCAAAGTTTAGTTAGACTATCTAACCATTCCTGTACATATCCCCCCACATTACCAAGACTTTAAATCCCTTCTTTTCCAATAGCAAATATTGCATCTCAATGTAATGCATCTCCTGGAGCAGGACAATATCTACCCTAAAATACTTCAAATGTGCTAGACACTTTTACTCTTTATTGGGCACTCAAGCCCATTAGCATTCCATGCAATTATTCTCATTGTTCAGTTCTGGATTCACCATTTTCAAGATGCCCCCCACCTGTGCTGTTCCCACTGTGTAAACAGAAGCTAACCTAACACATCTGCTTCCATCAAAGCAGTGGGCACCTATACAAAAATAGTACAACCAAGTAGTAAAACAATAGCTTATGACAGAATCCTGACAACAGCAAATAACTATATACACATTCAAATTCAACTTATGTCTGTAATATAAAATAATTTTCATTACCTTGACTATGCACAAGTTTAATTTTCTTCCACAGTAAAAGAAAAAAAGTCCTCTAATGAAATTGGCATTAAAATAGGAAACCATTGTTAATCAGAACTAGAGAGGGAAAGAGAAGTTCTTCCCTGTTCCCTTGCACCTTAGTAACAGAATTGCTGCATACTTCCTCCATCCCTCCCCAGCATGCCTCTCAACTTCTTAGAACAAGAAATCTGGACAAAACCATAAATAATGGGGGATAAAGGCCCAAACATAGAGGCAGTTTTTAAATACTGCTCTTACAAACTTAAAGCTGACAGAATAACAGGTTTTGCATTAGTATGAATTTTGTCAAGGGCATGAAGTCTGAAACTCAATCGTCTGTCATTATTTTCTGACATCAGCCTTCAATGATTTGCTAGAAAAACACAATTTTGTGAAAAACAGACCCAAACTATGAGGCAAAAATTTGAACATTCTGCAAAAATCTGTACAGTTCAGAAGTATGTCCCAGAGGCATTTCATATCCTCAGATTTGTTACACAGTTTATAAAAATAAAGTCTTTAGCAAACACATTTTTACTGTCCAGATGTAGTTTTTTTTTTCAGTCCAAAAATTCTGAACAATATAATGAAAGAACTGAAGAAGACATGCATTCCTTTTTCAACTTGGTCATTCTTCCCTCATTTCATATTTTTCTGCTGACCTGTTTTTTCTCATATGAAACACTGGAAACATCTGTGCCATTACAGTGTTGCTGTTTGCACTATATTAGACTTACTTCTTCTCCTGCCCCCTGCTATTCACTTATGAAGGCCTTGCTGAGGGGATTGGAGAACACCCTCTCTGAATATTTATCTCAGTTTTCTCCAGAGATGTGAGCACTGAAGGTCCTGCTGAGAAGAAAACTCAAAGGTTGGCAAAATACAGCCATCTGATTTTAAGTCCCTGCTGCCTACAGAATCTGCTCACACAGCAATAATGATACCTCTTTCTGCAGGTCTCAGCAGAGAATTCTTGTTCGCACAAAGTTCCAGAGTCATTGACTTTGACTACTTTACCTGGACACCAGAAGGAGGGCATCACCCTTTCTTTAACTGCATATGATTCAAATTTAGAAAGAATAAGCCTGGGGTATTTAATTTTGATTGTATGAGTAACATGAATCCAATTTGCCCTTTCTCTTTTAAGGAACTCCAGAGATATTTCTGTCCATTTGGCTATTTTTTTCATTAGGAGTCCTGAACAGTTCACCCTTTCTATATTTTCTTCATGCTCTGTCTTCTAAGTCTGTCTGCCTGTTCTCCACCAAATCCATCCTGATATGCAGGGCTGCTAAATGGTATAGAAAATCACCCAGGGCATCATCCATTTGAAGAAGCTGATCAGAGTGTACCAACAGTGTATGCACATTATCTGCTGTTTTTGTTGTGAATTTCTGAATTATTTTAAAGTTTATTCTTACCAATTCTGCCTTGATTCATTTGCGCTATGTTTCCCCATCAGACGAATCCATAGCCCTAACCTCAGACTCCAGAGATAAGTCCAAAGAAATTTCCTTTCTTGCTATTGATGAACAACCAAGGGTAGCACACCAAACTTCTTTCCAGATTTTTGCAGCCTTCTTCCTCCTCTTTATTATTAATTTTACTCTTGTAGGTGTCCTCCTTGATTGTGGGCCAGGCCTGTAATTCATTAACCATTGCTCTCAAAATTGCTGTATTTCAACCTTGGAGGAAGATCTTTTCCAGCCCTTACTGGAACTTGGTTGTATAGCTACTTTTGGTGGTCAGAAGATGACTAGGCCATGGGTTCTGTCCCTACTTAATTTTTCTGGATTCCTATTATGGTGCTGGCATTGCAGACCAGCAACACCATTGTTTCCATGAAAAGTAAACTGAGGTCCTATCTGCCTGAGTTCTTAACAGAAATAAAAAACGTCCGCAGCATAAAATGCCAAAGAAAACTACTTTATTCCAGGATTCTGGTACCTCGGCAGTTCCCCATCAAGGAATAGTTTACCCCCACAAAATGACAACATTTATACAAAACCCAGTAGGCCCATTAAACAATTAAATCAATTAAATCAAACAATTATTCAATTAGCTATTTTAATCTACAAAAAAATATAGTTCTTATTCAAACACACTACAATAACATTCAATTTCATATTTCAATAACATATTCTACATATACTCAAAATATTTCCTTAAAATTAGATTTAATTTAACATTACTATTATTATTATTATTATTATTATTATTATTATTATTGTTATTATTATGAAACCTTAATCAATTGATACCCATAAATACATTATAAAACTAAATTGATATCCAGGTTCATACCCCTGGGGAACAAAGTTCTATAATTTAAACTCAACCTACTTTCAAGTTTATCCAATTCTGCTTAAAATTACCCCCTCTAAGTAAATGAGGATGAGCCAACACACTAAAGAAAAACTTTTCACTGGAAGCCCATTGTGCCATGGAGAAGTGTTCAGCTACAGGACTATTCATGTTAGATTTCCTTATATCACCCAGATGCTCCATAATCCTCACTTTAATATTACATTTAGTTTGATCAATATACCACCTGGTAGTATGCCAACATGTCCAGGTGGGAAGCTTATTTCCAAAAAATGTGAGCTTTTCTTATGGGAGGTATAGTAGTCTAAAGGAATTACTGAACTTTAATCCAGGAACTTTGAATAAGGTAGACCAAGTGGGAGGTAAGGCATGTGGGAGATGCAAAGTTTGTTCTAAAATGAGGAATTTGATGGGGAAAAAAATTAATGGGAGGAAATATGTAGCCATGGAAGGATTCAGTTGTGAATCCTATGGATCTGTATATATAATTGGGTGTGGATGTCAGAATACCAAGTGGTATATTGGTCAAACTAAATGTAAGGCTAAAGTGAGGATTATGGAGCATCTGGGTGATATAAGGAAATCTAATATGAATAGTCTTGTAGCTGAACACTTCTCCATAGCACATGGGGGTTCAGGTGAAAGGTTTTCTTTAGTGTGTTGGCTCATCCCCATTTACTTAGAGGAGGTAATTTTAAGCAGGAATTGGGTAGGCTTGAAAGTAGGTTGAGTTTAAACTATAGAACTTTGTTCCCCAGGGGTATGAACCTGGATATCAATTTAGTTTTATAATGCATTTATGGGTATCAAGTGATTAAGGATTCATAATAAATAATAAATAATAAAATTCCATCATTAACAGATGTCCCGTTGGATGTTAAGAGAATGTGTCACAAGTTGCACTTAAAAGTAAATTTTCGAGGACAGTATTTTTTGAACTATCATGAGGGACATGATTTGTGTGCAGTCAATGATGAAGATGAACTGTTAAATATTTTGCTTTCTGAGATTGATTTATATAATGACTTATGTTTTGGGGACTGGGTTGTCAATGTTGAAGATGTTGAGTCTGTTGCAAAGGTTATGAATAATAATGTTAGAAGTGAATTGAATGGTGAAAATAATTTATTTAACACTGTTCCTTGTGGTGCTTCGGGGAAGGTGAAGGTTTTGTTACAGGGTATGGTAGATTTACTGTTCCTAGACTACCTTTTGTTAGTTGTTTTATGCTTCCCAAGATTTCACCTGGTGTTAATTTATTTGAAAACATCTTGTGTAAAAAAGTGGAAAATGAGTTTTTTTTTTAAGTTTTCATGTGCTAAAAAGATTTATAATTTAACTAAGGACAAGTGGCCTGAGTTGCAAAAACTTCAGGGGAATTTGGATAGTTATGTTTTCAAGCAGACAGATAAGGGTGGTAATTGGGTTGTTATGAACAAAGTTAAGTATTTTGAAATAGTTAAAAAATTATTTAGCAACCTTCAGGAATATGTTAAACTGATGGAAAATCTTCTTAAACATTTAACTCTGAGTTACATGAAATACTGGAAAGAGGTGAGAGGTTAGATTTCCTTGGGAAGAAAGATGTAAAAAAATGTTTATTGATGAACCTAAGCAGTCTACATTTTATGCACTCCCCAAGATGCATAAAAAATTGACCAACCCACCTGGAAGACCTGTTGTTTCAGAAGTAAGTTCATATCTGCAAAATGTGGGGATTTTTTAGAGTTTCAGTTTTAAAAGTATTTACAGAAAGTCTCGACCCACATAAAAAACACAATGGAATTGTGTAATTGCCTTAAGAGTATTTGTTGGCAGGGTGACACTTATTGGGCAAATGTAGATGTGAACTCTTTATATACTAATATTGAGTTAAGATAGGGGTTGGAGGTAATTTGTAGGATTATGGGAAAAGGGCCCGTGCCTCTTTTTTGGTATCAATGTTGGAATTCTATCTGACTCATAATTATTTTTGTTGGGAGGGAGAAGTTTTTCTCCAAAAGAGAGGGACAGCTATGGGGGCTCCATATGACTCCTCTTATGCCATTATTTATATGGGTGATTGTGAAAGCAAATTATTTATCCACCTGTGCTTTTTAGAGAGAGAGTTGTTTATTTTAAGAGGTTTATTGATGATTTTAATGTTTGTTTTTTAGGGGTGGTCAGGAACATTTTCAGTTGTTTATGGAGGAATTGAATAAGAATACACATGGATTGAAATTCACCTATGAGATAGGCTCCAGGGTCAATTGTATTTTTAGATGTAGACCTTTATGGTGGAGAGGACATGATGGTCCAGTATAAACCATACAGGAAAGCAACAGCGGTTAATAGTTTCCATCATGCTAGTAGTATGCATCACCCTCATTTGATTAAGTTGCTCCCATTTTATTGAGTTTAGTAGGATTTATCGTAATACATCAGAGGACAGATTAAAGGAAGAAAATTTGGATGAAGTGAAAAATAGATTATTAGCTAGGGGTTATCCTAGTGATCTGTTATGTAATGCCAGAAGAAAAAATATTCAGGATTGTGAAGAGCAGAAGAAATTCATTGGTAGTAGAAGTAAAAGTAGGTATAGGTTGTATTTGGGAGAGAAGAAGAGAATGATAAAAGGTTACTTTTTGTAACCAAATTCTCTCCCTTTTCAAATACCTTGGAGAAGGCGGTAAGGGATCTGTGGCACGTAGTATGCCAAGATGTCCAGGTGGGAAATTTATTTCAAAAAAATGTGAGCTTTTCTTATGGGAGGTTTAGTAATCTAAAGGAATTATTGAACTTTAATCCAGGAATTATGAATAGAGTAGACCAAGTGGGAGCTAAGGCATTTGGGAGAAGCAAAGTTTGTTCTAACATGAGGAATTTGATGGGAGAGAAAATTAATGGGAGGAAATATGTAGCCATGGAAGGATTCAGTTGTGAATCCTATGGAGTTGTATACATAATTGGGTGTGGATGTCAAAATACCAATTGGTATATTGGTCAAACTAAATGTAAGGCTAAAGTGAGGATTATGGAGCATCAGGGTGATATAAGGAAATCTAACATGAATAGTCCTGTAGCTGAACACTTCTCCATAGCACATGGGGCTTCCAGTGAAAGTTCTTTCTTTAGTGTGTTGTCTCATCTCCATTTACTTAGAGGAGGTAATTTTAAGCAGGAATTGGATAGGCTTGAAAGTAGGTTGATTTTAAATTATAGAACTTTGTTCCCCAGGGGTATGAACCTGGATGTCATTTTAGTTTTATGGTGTATTTTTGGGTATCAAGTGATTAAGGTGTCATAATACTACTACTACTACTATTAATAATAATAATAATAATGTTAAATTAAATCTAATTTTAAGGAAAATATTTTGTGTATATGTAGAATATATTATTGAAATATGCAATTGAATGTTACTGTAGTGTGTCTGAGTAAGAACTGTATTTTGTAGGGTTTAAATATTTAATTGAATAATTGTTTTATTTAATTGATTTAATTGTTTAATGGGCCTACTGAGTTTTGTATAAATGTTTTAATTTTGTGGGCGTAAACTACTACTTGAAGGCAAACTGCCGAGGTACCACAATCCTGGAATAAAGTAGTTTTGTTTGGCATTTGTGCTGTAGCTGTTTTTTATTTCTCTTGGAAGTTTTTTGTTTTTTGTGTGTTTATCATGAGTTCTTAATAGCTCTGGTGGATGTTAAAGATCTCTATATTATTAAAAAGAGTTGCAGTTTTTCTATTAAAAACAATAAAATAAATTGTCAGATTTATATGTCACTGAGGATATATCAATATTTAAGAAGTACAAAAATTCAACATACATACTTTTGCCCTACAATATATTCCCATACATTCTCAGCATCATTCCAATATTTCTTGGCTTCATAAAACAATACACCCTACCCTGCTCTCTTCTTATAGGTTCATAGGTAGGTACTAGGCTATCTGCCCGAAGGCATTTATAAACCTAGCCAGAATGTGTTGGCTTTCACTGCCCCCCTTAGATTAGTTCCCTGTGCCTCTGTTCAGCACAGCTACTGAAGTGATCTCCAGGGTAAACTTTCTGTTTCCCATCCACTCATCAAGGTTTCTCTTGAAGATTGTTAGCGAGGAGCTCTGCCTAATGTAGATTGGAATCTTGTTCCAAAGCATGGGAAGTCTCTGTGACAAGAATCTATCCCTCCAGCACGTCCTATTTATTGTTGTGGTGAGGTTTAGATCCCTAGAGCATGTGGCTATAGGAGATAAGCTTTTCTTTAGGTGGAGCATGTCGATCAGTTCTGTGTTGGACATGGCCTTGTATGTCAGGCAGAGATCACCTCTGAGTAGGCGATATGCAACCGATTACAGCTGGAGTTTCTTCAGTTAAGCTGCATAGGGCATCTGTTTGAGGCCAGTGATCCTCTTGGTGAGGTACTTCTGTGGTCTTTCCAGCTGTTGCAGGTGTCTTGTAAGATACGCCCCAAATGGGGCATTGTACTCTATGATGGGTCTGATGAGTGATGAGTAGAGGGGCACAATGACCTCTTTTGATCTGGATAAGAACCCTTTTGTGATATGGTGTGCCACGTAGAAGGATTTTCTAACCACTTTGGCAATGTGATTATCAAAGGAAAGTTTACTATCTACTTGGGTCCCCAGATCCCTTATTATGTCTTCTGTATTTAGGGGACTACCACCTATGTGGTAGTTTGTCGGTACTTTGTTTTTTCCAAAGGGGATGACTATGCATTTTTTGGTATTTAGCTTGAGGCCATGATTTTGACACCAGGTGTCCATCTCAGTGAGACCCTTTTGGAGGATGTCTATGTCAGCCGGAGAGTCAATTATAGCCCCTAGTTTGCAGGGGTCCTCTTGTGCTTGCCTGTACCTCTGAGAAGTATATGCCGAACAGGAGGGGTTCTAGGACTGAGCCCTGGGGAACACCACTTGTAACTGGTTTAGAGTCAGACCTAGCTCCCACAACTCTTACCATGTGGGTTCTGCCATGAGCCAGTTGGCAACCCATCTTGTGATGTAGGGGTTTATGTTCAGGCTGGTGAGCTTGTCTATAATGCCAGAATGGGGAATGGTGTCAAAGGCCTTAGCGAGGTCTAGGTAGGTGTGCATACCACCTTTCCCTCGTCTATAGCCTTGGTAACTGTCTCAAAGAAGTCCACCAGGTTTAGGAGGCATGATCTGCCCTTAACAAAGCCGAACTGGGTAGGGTCCAGTGTTTGGAGGTTCTCAATGTCTCTGTTAATGAGTTCCATGATGATGCGCTCCATAGCCTTGCAGACCAAGCTAGTCAGGCTTATAGGGCGATAGTTCCTGGGGTCTGTTGTGGCTCCACCTTTGTGGAGCAGAATAACCGTTGTTGTGCACCACTCTATGGGTACGTAACCTGTGGAGAGGCTAGGTTTGAACAGTGTGTTTAGGTGAGGGGTCAGTTCGTCTTTGAGCTCATGTAGGACGAAGCCTGAGACACCATCCGGTCCCATTGATGCTGTCTTTTTGGCTTTGGAGAGGGCTGTTTTAAGCTGAGTGTCTGTGATTTCAGGAGCTCTACATTCTTCTGGTATAGCTATGGGCCCTTTTGGGGGTGACGTTTTCACTGAACCTGTCTGCCAGGATGTTGGCAATATCAGTCGGTTCAGTATATTTTGTTACCATTCTGGACTAACTCCGAGCAGATCTGAGCATTGCCACTTAGATTCTTGACATAGCTAAAGAATGCCTTCTGGTTATCTTTGGAGTCCTTGGCAATTTTTCTTTCGAAGCTCACCTTGGATGATTTTATGAGGGATCATTCTTTCTTGCTGATACTGATCAGTGATGTCTTCCCTTCTTTGGATTTTACTCTTTTCTGTACTAGTTTCCTCCTTCTATTGTATAGCTTGTTTATGGCAGGAGTCCACCAGACTGGTTTCCTTTTCTTGGAGGAGTGAGTCTTGGTTTTGATTGGGATAGCATGATCCATGCATTCTTGTAGGTGCCCGTAGAATGCATTAGTAAAAGATTTTGAGGCTTGGACAATGTTATTCTTTAGCATGGGGGCTTTGAAACTTTCCACCTCAGTCTTAAGTAATATGAAGTTTGCTTTTGAAAAGTTTTTCACGGTGGTTTCCTTGTCCGGGGGTGGGGACGGAATGTGGATATCCAAAGTGATTTGTTTATGGTCAGATCTAACCAGTGAGGGGTTGACCTTCAGTGTGGAGCACCGGTCACCCATGTTGGTGATGACCAGGTCCAATATATTGTCACCTCTGGTGGTAGTGTTGACCAGTTGATCCAGGGCATTTGAGTTTATAAATTCTAGGAAATGTTGGGCAAGGGAGTTAGTACTTGAGTAGATCTCCCAATTAATGTTTGGGTAATTGAAATCACCCAATATTAGGGTGTTTGGTAGGACCTTTATATTTCCCAGTGTTTCCAGAAATGTGGAATGGGGGTCCTGGGGCATGGTGGGTGATCTAGCAAGCTACAATATGAATTGCAGTTTTGCCCCTTGTTAGTTACACGTGGATGATCTCTGAAGCATCGTGCTGTGCCACTAACCTGGAGGTGTGGGTATCCTTGATGAATATGGATATGCCCCCGCCTTTTGTATTTCGGTCTGGGTTCTGTGGCCAAAATATATGGTATAAATTGTAGCCTGGTAGTGCTGGGGTGCTCTTTGGAGCCTTAAACCAGGTTTCTGTTACTGCACATATATCAATTTTCTCCATACTGAGGAGTGCCTCGAGTGTGTGAATTCTGAGGTTTAGACTTATGGCATTGAGTAGCATCACCCTCAGCTTTTTATTACTTGTGCTATTTATGGCAGTGGGTTTGTCTTTTGAGCCTTGCCTAAAAAAGGCACTATGGGGGTGGCAAGAGCCTTGGCCAGTATTCGAAAGCCGATAGGTGACAGGTGCAAGCCATCTCTAGCGAAGCAGCGTGGCTTGTCGAGCATGTCATCCCAGGTGGACAGACACTGGATCCCCTTTGAATGACACCAGAAACTTAGCCAATTGTTGAAATTGATATTTTTTTCTTTATAATGTGGTATCATTCTTGCTGAGGGCAGGATGCTATTCAGGGTCAGGGTCATACCGGCCTGGGCTACAAGATCAGAGAGCTCTTCCATGTCTCTTTTCATGTAGTCCATGGAGGTATGGCTCAGGTCATTCACACCAACATGGACAATGACAGAGTCATATTTGTACTTGTTCTGGAGTGACCTGAGTGCTTGTGTTATGTGGTGGATCCTGGCACCTGACAGGCAGTTAACAGTAACCTTCTCCTTATTCAGCCTAGTGAGTGGGACATCAGTGTGCCTGACTATAAAGTCACCTATTACTAGTATGTTGGGTATGTCATTTTGCCTTAAGGGCTGTGATTGCATGTCAAACTGGTTTTGTGAAGTCTGTGTTTCGTGATTTGTGTTGGAGGGGTGGAGGTTGCTTGGATGTCTGCTTTGGAGGTCTCTTTTGCTTTTGCAGATTTTTATTTAGAGCCTCCGAGTATGTTTTTGTGTATTTATGTGTGTTTTTTGCTGGTGCTGGTTTAATGGGTCTATGTGAGAATTGTGGTGTGATGCAAGTATTTCCCTTCTCCTCTTGACTGTCTGATCCAGCCTTGGGTTGAGAGAGCTTAGCCTCCAATTTGGCTGTATAATTGCATTTCTTACATGTATTAGTGTTTGGTGGTAGGAGAAGAGGGTTGTCTGTGTACATGAGGCAGTTGTAACATTGCCTCAAAATGCCCAGATTCACCAGTTGGACTGAAGAGTACACCTGAAACTGCCCTTTGGACATGCCTGGATAGGTACAGTGAGCTGTTTTACTGAATGGCTGGTAAGGTTGAATAGAGAGCCTTGTCCTTCTGTACAGTATAGGAGGATCTAGTGCTAGGGTTTATAAGTGCTTGCTATGAGTTTTGAGCAAGCGCTGGGATGAGAAATTAATGGCTTGAGTGCTTAAGTTGAAAGTTTGTCTAGTTCCAAGGAAAAAAATGAAGAGGAGACTTTGTGCAGCCAGGAATAGTTATACCCTAGCTAACTGGCACAAATGCAGTATTTATAGCAGGGAAATGAAAGAGATAGAAATTGGCCCAAAATGGCCAATAAACTACTAATTTCTGGGCTGAAACCACTCCTCCAGGCACAGATAGGCTGCTCAAAGCTCCCCTCTCTCACAGGTGAACAGAGAAACTTCCTTCTATCCAGGTAAGGTATGGGCAAACACAGAGATTTGTAACACAGCCCTGAATTCAGCACTTAACCTGAAAACTGGACTATACTAGCTTAGAAAGGTGGGAAACAAGTATATATATTTTTTCAGAAAATAAAGCAGGTACAATCAAAAAACTCTTTAAATGCACAGAAAAGGATACTTATTGTTATATATCTCTGATCAGAGTTGTATTCAATGCTAATAGTAATAAAGTAGGAAGAAACACAAATAAAGTAAAAGCAGATGAATAGAATGCAATATATATATATATATATATATATATATATATATATATATATATATATATATATATATAAAACAATAGAAAATGAACAACTGATTTAAACAAGTTACCCAATTAACCAGAAAAAAGCTCAAAACTGAGCCCTGCTCCAGCAGTCTTCAAACAGACAAGTTCTAACTGCACACTCCTGCTGCTAGGGTGCAGGGGAACCTTCTCCAAAAAAAAAGATGGCCTGGGTCAGTGCTCAAGTTATAGAAACAAAGCTAGATTCAGCAGGCCTGAATCTGGTCTACGCTGCAGCAACAAGGCGCACCATTTTAAGAAAGAAACAGTTCAAATAAGCAGGCACAATAACTCTGTGACCAGAAATTCCCAGCTCAGAAGGGCAGAATCCAGCCTCTCACAAGAGTGCAGACCACACCTTCCTAATATAAAAAAAAACTGGCCCAAAGCCCAAGTGCTTAAACCAGAACTAATACACTTTAGAACAGACACTAAGCTTTCAGTCAGCAACTCCCAACTCAGAAGGATGTAAGCTTCCTGTCCTACCACAACAGTGCAGACCAGAAACCTTCTTAATGTAAAACAACTGGTCTGAAGCCCAAGTGCGTAATCCAAAGGCTTAGAATAACAGTTACAATTTAATCGGCTACTAACAAGCAGTAATAAATGCAGCAGAATAAATGCTATTAAGTACTTTTAAGAACAGGCAGCAAGAGCAAAATAAATAATAAAGTAGGAAGAAACACAAACACAGTAAGCAGATGAATAAAGTGCAAAAAAAATCTTTTTTTTCTCTCCGTATTAGGTAGAATGAGCTAAAGACACTAGACTGGGAGGAGTGTCACGGATCAAATATACAGTAGGGGCAGGCAGTTGCAAAGTCACTTATAATCTCCTTATCTATCCTTCCTTCTTTAAGCATAATACGAACACCATCTCTGGCACTAAGACTTCACTCAATTTCCCCTCACTGTCTGTGATCATATAATCTCTAATATCTCTTTTAAATATCTTATTAGAATTGTCTCAGATCTCATTTATCACATACTAATCTATGTAACAAATAATATGACTAATGAGTGTTTTCATTGAAGCATATGTTCTGTTTTTCTCATTATAACATTTTTTCACTTCTATGGTTTATAGTGCAACATGATATTTGTCAATTAAAATATCTATAAATGTTTTTTGAAAAACTGTCATTATGGACATTTTTCCCCCGGCCTGCACTGAAAATGGGTACTTTCTGGCCCATTCATATTTTCCCAGTAAACAAATGTCAAATAAATGAGTTGTTTCCACTTTTTTTATGCTTATCACACTGTCAATAAAAAAGAAAATAAACACTGAGATTTATCATCTAATGACAGCTAAAATAATCCTTCATGTTCATTTTTAACATCAGACTCCCATCAAATTCCTCAAAAATAATGTTCTCATTAAAAAAATGAATATTCTTTGGAACCATTTTGTAACCATTTAATTTTCCACAGACTACTGTGAAAGCCAAATGATAATGAAACAGGTGATAAGGAACAATATCTTCAACATATTGACTGAATCTTCATCTGATCAATCAGTATGCAAATTAATAGTTAGAGCTCTCACATACGAAGGCAATATTCTTGCCCTTTGAAGTCTGTACTGTTACAGTTTACGTGGTCATTTGCCTCTGAGTTGTGAATACACTGTTCAGCATGATCTGTTCCACATGTGAAGACATTAATTGTCTGGCCTTCTTTATTAAATTTTGCAATCCCTAGATCCAGTTGTTCTTCAAACTGTATGAATCTTTTTTATAATTTTTGCACCTCTAATCTAAAAGAGGCATTGCTCACATCTTTTCTTAAGAAACCCATGTTATATCCCTGCAGTACAGAGAAATTTTGACATTTGATTCTATCTTTCTAATGTCCGATTTTTAGTGAGGCTATTGAAAAGATATTCCTGTATTTTTATCTCATAGTCTTCTGGAGCCAGTATGGCTTTTAAGATGAACACAGTACTGAGACCACCTCAGCTTACATGGCAAGTAACCTCATGGTGAAGTGGCATAGATCATATTCTGTCTTGGACTTAATATATCTCACACTGGCATTTAACACTGTAGACCATGTGGACTTACTGTGGCATCTTCAGATTCAGAGCATGCTGTCCATAGTTGGCTTGCCTTGTACCACCCAAAGGATCATATCTAGGGTTAATTCCTCAGAGGGATATCCCTTGGATCGCAGTATGCAATAAGTGTCCATTCTGTACCCTTTTTTCCCTCTGGGGGAGAATCTGAGGCTGTCAATCCAATTATCTAGGTTTTCTTGAAGATGGAAACACTGCTACACTGCTTGACATGTAGTGGAATTTTCTTCCAGAAGCAGGGATACATTAGGTTAAGAATCTTGATTTTTTTTCTTCTAAGTTGAACAGGTTAGTCCCACTAGGCTAGTGACCTTTTTTTCAGATGAGTCCTGAGGTGTATTGTATGATTAGAAGAAATTTGGTCATGGCACTGGGGAAATTCCCATACTCTCTGGAGCTGCTATATGGTGCCAGAGAGCCCCTACAGCAGCAAGGGAAAGGCATAAGTAAAGTAGCAGCAGCATAGAGGAGGGGAGAAAAGCTATGGCAAGTTTGAAGGTGGAAAAGGAAAATTTGGAAAAAAAAAATTTTTGATATGGAGTATCAGAATGCAGATAAAGACTCCTGTATGGTGAATGCTACAGATGAGCATCGTTTAGCTGTCTCCATGGAGACAGAAGTAAGTGAGTCTGTTCAAGCAGTGCAGATAACAGAACTGGCATCAGGAGGGCTTGCAGATGATGTTTTGTTGAAAATAATTGAGGTGGATGATCCAGATGACAGTTCTGCTGTTTTGTCGGGTGAGATGGCAGATAACCTTTTCAGTAGTGCTGAGGATGGTAATGTAGAGAAGGAACCAGGTGACATGGCAGAAGAGAATACAGCAGTTAAAACTTATGCAGCAGTGACAGAAAGTAAAAGAGGACAGCAGCAACAAGCTGAGTATGGCCTTGTCACAGCAGGGAGTGCAGCAGTTAACTCTTTTGCAGCAGTGACTGCAAGCAAAACAGGAGAGCAGTAACAAACATTAAGTAAAACTGTTTCAGTTATAATAAGAAGAGAAGACTTACCTTAACAATAATAACAAAAAAAAAACTGTATTAGACAGATATGCGTGGGAGAATTTGGTAGCTGTTCTGGGATTTAAAACTCTATAAATGTGGTCTTTTATACAGAGACTGTTTGTAAAGTAATTGAAACTGGTGGACTGATCCTAACATTTCTGGAACTGAGCAACAAGAAGAAGCATATTTATCCATAGAACAATTATTTATTTCCTGGTAGCAACCTAAACATTAAAAATGTTACTATGCAGTTTAGAAATGATGAGCTAGAAGATGTTAAAAATATGTGTAGGGTTTGTGTGAAACTGTTAGAGATGAGAGAAACATGAAATGGAGGCTGGAGGCTGGAAGCTGTTTTGAAATGTTAAAAAAAGACATGATGGAACACTTGTCAATTGTTATTTTTTGGTTGGTCAAAGAAAGACATTAAAATATGCTGGCCAGCCTAAATCATGTTTCATTTGTGGATACTTTTCTCATTTAATTAGTTATTCTGACAAGACACAATATAACCAGAGTGGAGAGAAAGGACAAACAGCAAGAAGTTGTGAGGCTAAATGCAGGATGTTTAAAAAGAAACACTTTTGGATGGACTGTAAAGAGCAAATAGTAAATAATGAAAAGGAGGGAGAAGGGGTAGAAAACCTATAAGAGGAAGAAGAATAAGAGGCTGAGATAAAATGTGAACTAGGTGAAGAAGAAAATGCAGAATAACAAATAGTAAGGGAAAAAGGAGGAGAGAGCTTGCAAGCAAAAAAAGGTCAGGAGAAGGGAATAACACTAAGATTTTTTTGATGTTCTAGCCAATGAAAAATCTGATTCTGAAGATCAAGGATTATTTTTACATTAACATAGGAAAAATATTCAATAGGAAAAAGAGTAAAATTAAGAAAATTAAAATTTAAAAATATTTGCCTTAAACTTAAAAGGAAGGAAAAGCAACACTTTTAGAGTACTTTCAGTAAATGTGAGCAGTATTATCAACACTGCAAGAAGGTTAGGAATACTGGAATGGTGTGCTAAATGTGATGTGGATGTTATTCTGTTAGAGGATGTAAGATTCCTGATAAGTGAATAAAGATGGCAAACAGAAACAATGTGGGGTGGAAATATAATATGGAACTTAAGAAGTGAAAGTTCCTCTGGAGTGGCTGTGTTATGTAAAAATCAATGAAAATATTAGACGTAATGCAGATAAAGATGGGAAGGTTAACTTTTGTGGATATGAAGTGGAAAGAATATGATTACGCAGCTATAGCACTGTACGCATATTCAACTAGCAAGGAAAGTGAGAATCTGTTTCATCAAATATGAGACTATGCAGTGGTTAATGTGAGAATTATAAATGCAGAGGACTTTAATTGTGATTTAAAAGATAGACCTAAAAAGAAAGGGCAAAATGTAAAAAAAAAAAAATACAGAAAGAAATAAAATGTGGTAAGTTAGCTGTATGGAACATAAGTCAGTGGACTTAAAAAGAGGGGCACTTGAATCTGAAATTGATTATTTTGTATTATTGGAATGCTTTGGGTTTTTTTTCAGACCATTTAGCAATATGGATAGAAATTATGAAAGAAAGTGAGTATATTAAGACATGAGGGGAATAAAATGAATAAATGAGATATTATGGGGTGAAATTGGAGAGTGGGAAGTGCTACAGTTATGGAAGGATCATATAGCCATGAAGGACTTCTATAAAAACTTCTCTGAGTTGTATATTGAATTTAAAAATAAGTATAAAAACTGTTTTTTTTTTCAGTGGTAAGATGATGTAAGAAAGGAATAGAAGGTGAAGCATGGGAACATTTATAAAAATGTAGCAGAGAATTTAGAGAATAATACAGGGAGAAGAGAGGAAGTATCTGCATATTTGGGTAAAATAGTGAAGGAATATATCAGTATAATCAGAGAAATGAAAAATATAAAAGGAGGGTAAAAAGAACACAAGTAAATTATGAGTATTGTAGTATAGAATGTGGAAAATATCTATAAGAGTATATGGATGGAAAATAAGACATAGAATAGAAGGCAAAGAAATTTCTAGAACAAGTTAAGGGTGAGTTTGAAAAATAAATTACTATTAGTAAATTGGATGAACTACTTAAGAAAGTAAATGCTGTTTTTGTATCAGGCCAGGATGTTATTGAGTATGGAATGTACACCAAAATTAATAGACTGGCAAAGAGGATATTTTATAAATGTCCTGAATGAATGGTTGATGGAAGGTTTTGTTTATGAAGAGTTATGTAGTGCGATATTAAAATATATATGGAAGAATGATGAGAAGAATGAAGTTAAAAATTGGAGACCCATCACGCTAAACAACACAGATTGTAAACATATTATAGAAATTATGTAGAGGAGAATGGAAGGAGGGATGAGGGATACTGTGGAAGAAAGTATATACGGTACAAAAGGGCAGGTAGGTCAAGAATTGTTATTGGTTGTGAGAAAAATTGTGAATGATTTTATAAGTAAAAGAGAGGATATGAAACTTATGGTAGGTGATATTAGCAAGGCATTTAATATTGTATTACATGATGCTCTGTGGGATGCTATAGGGAAGTATGGAACAGATAATACAATTAGGAGATTGTGTATGTCAGCATATCGGAATATAGCGTGAGAATGTTCATGAATGGGTGACTGACTAAAGAAATATGCATTAAGTGTGGTATAAGACAAGGATGTTCCATGAGTGGAATATTATTTGCCTTGATGATAAATGCAACAGTGAGTGAAGTAGCTCATACAGATGAAAGAAGCTAGATATGTAATGCAGAAGAAGGTGGTGGTACTGGTAGTTTTGGCATATGCAGATGATATAGTTGTAGTTGCTAAGAGCAAAATATGGATGAGGTAAGTGTTGGTTTGTCTGAATGGATGTTTAAAGGAAATGGGAATGACCATGAATAAAGGTAAAGTAAAGATTTGGTGGATGTAGTGAAAATCTGGGGGGGGTGTATTTTTCAGTGAATGAGCTGTGTTTGCTAGGAAGAAAATTTGGGAAAATGATGTAGTTAAGATTCAACTTGAAGGGTTACTAAAAGAAATGAAAGAAATGATCCTTCTGTGGAAGATGTATAGATTAGAGTTTAGGAAAAAGGTTTAACTGGCAAATTTGATACTAATGGGAAAAATGGTATATATGTCAAATGTTTATATGATCCCAGTAAAATATGAAAAGAGAATTGTGCAAGTTGTGCTTTTTTCATATGGGGTTCAAGATTAAATCTAGTATGTTGTATATGATTGAGGATGAAGGGGAATTGGGTAACTAAATCATTTGTTTGTTCTGCTTCTTTAAACTCGTATAGAGTATTAAAGTGGGTAAAGGAAGAGGATGAGAAGAATGAGAATAACATAGTGAGAATGTTTAAATATTAGTATGAAAATTATGGGAGATGATGAGAATAAGAAAAACAGAAAAAATACGTGCATGAAGAAATTAAACATTTTCAAGACAAAAATACTGACATGGAAAATAAAAATTGATGATGTAGAAAAGGACAGAAGGACGTGTTATAATAATGTGATGAAATAATATTATTATTATGTAAATCCATGAAGAAATGATTGATGAAAGACATTAAAATAAGGAAAAGGTGGTGCACCAAGATAGTAGAGTGTCAGGATTTCCTATGGAGACTGGCAATAAATAAGTTACCAGTAAAGAGGAATATGCCATATAAAAATAAAGTTGAAGGATTGAGGAGTGAATTTAATAAAGCCTACATAGTCTTTTTTACTGCGTAAGCATTGTATCATACTGCTTACATGAAAGTAAGCAGGATTTAGATTTAGTAAACACTGCTGGGTGGCGCACATGCACAACACAGGAAGTTCTGTGGCATGGAAATCACCTCATAAGCAGGTAAATCTCATGCAAATGAGGCAGGTAGAGTAATCTACCAAGCAGATAGGCAGCTGTGCATACCCTGTGTCAGTGTCTGTAGTGCACACAGGAAAATTCAGTGTACAAATATGTAGACAGACAAAAGGGGCTGTAAAAATGTAGATAGATGGACAGAAATGGCGTACCATATACAGATATGAGAGAAAGTATCCTCTGTGTGTCTGAAAAATTAAAGGAAATAAGTTAAAATATTTTTTTTAATAATCTGGACATGTTTGTGCAGTGCACCACAGTGTGCAAGCATGCTGTATAAAAAAATAAATAAAAAAATTGGAAAAAAACAAAATCAATATTATGTGACAGAAATGTATGACAAGACCCTGCATGGAGTATCTGCAATGGTGAATTGATGCTGCTGCTAACATGGTAGGGCTTTGAAGCATGTAGTTTCAGTGAGCACATTTCTTTTCTCCTCACCCCTGAGGTGAGGGCCACCAATGTGCAACACTTCTACCATGTAGCACACTACCCTGAGGTACTGGGTGCCATAGATTGCAGTCATGTACACATCAAGTCACCACCTGGTGAGGAGGGTAGAATTTACATCAACTGCAAGGGGTATCACTACATCAACTGCCAAGTTGGGTGCAATGTCCAGGAGATTATCATGAATGTGTGTGCTGGCAGCCCTGGCAGTTATCACAACTCCCATATCTGGCATGCATCACACCTGTACCACATGTTTGCTAGGGGGTACATCCCTCATGACCATTTAGTGGGGAATTCTGGCTACGCAGTGGAAACGTGGATCATGACACCCAGCAGAAATGCACACGCACCCACAGAAGACTGCCATAATGAGGCACATGCACAAACTAGGAACATCATAGAGTACGTGTTTGGGCTTCTTAAGTCACAGTTTTGGTGCCTCAGTATATCTGGTGGAGCCTTGCAGTACTTTCCAACCACATGTGCACATATGTTCACAGTATGTGCCATGCTACACAATATGATCCTGCAGAAACAGATGCAGCAGGGTCAGCAAAGGGAAGGGATACACAGACCCCACCACTGCCTAGGTCACCAGAGCTATAGTCACAGGAGGACTTGGAAGAGGAACCCACTGATGATGTCCCTGTAGGCAGACGTAGGTGTGCCCAGTATGTCCTGGCTTTGACTAAGAGACAACGCATAGCACATTCACGGATACCTAGGGTCCTAGGGATTGACACTTTACTCCTACTCACATACATATAATAAAATTATTGATGCCAGGCAACCCACACAACCTGTACCTATCCATGTATTGGCTGTGTACTGCTTGCATCACACAGAGTCATCCCTGAACTACAGTTCTGTCAACTGCTGCATTCGCAAGGTATGTCTCTAACCTACACACTACTTGTAAGGATTATTATAATATAGTATCGTATTGTATGGATCTGCTGCATTTATGTAAGGAAATATAGTGAGCTATGTGGACAGAATTAACATCCACATGGGACTACAGATACCCACTCCAATAGTATGTGTTCCCTAATAATCACTAGGTGTCATGGTAGGAATATTCTCCACATCAGTCAAGGGATATGTTAAACAGAGGGGTCACATAATATTTGGACTACTGTCTATCCCACCCCCAACACACCAGTGTCCCCATATAACTGCATTAACAGTAAGTCAGCAGTGGTATATCAGCAGACCAGGCAATTGTAGGGCTGTAACACAGTACTCTAACACACATTGTATGTCCCACGTAAAGCAGAAATAACAACATACATATTTATGCTATTGAATGTGTGATAAATGACTTCTCTCTGTCTGGCAGCCTGTGTGGCTCAGTGGATTAGGGAAGTTAGCATGAGTGATGGTGTTGATGGTTCTAATCTGGAAGTATTCACATCTTTTGCACGTGAGGTATTATTATGTCAGTGTTTTCACATACTGTCATTTTGTTTGTGGTATAATATTATGAACCTCAGTCACATATTAAGTACAGCATACAACTGGAGAATGCCGTGGACATTTTGAGTGAAGTGAAGTATTGCAGAAACAGGGACAGATGTCAGTGTCTGTAACATACCTCTCAACCTTGTAGTGCAAGAAATCTGGACAAAGCCTAACAAAATGGGGGACAGAGGCCCACAAATAGAGGCATATTTTAAATACTGCTCTTATAAACTTAAAACGTTGCTAGAATAACAGGGTTTGTTTCAGCAGACATTTTTTGATGGATTTGAAGTCAGAAACTCAAATGTATGTCATTATTTAGTGACTGCAATCCTCAGTTCATCCAAGTGATTTGCCAGAAAACCACATATTTTATGAGGAACAGACCAAAAATATAAGCCAAAACTCTGGATATTTTGTGAAGCTCTGGCCACTTGAGAGGTATGTTGCTCAAAGGATCCAAACTAAGGGTACAATAGTGCATAATCCACTTACCTACAGACCCCTGTGCCTGCTGGATGTCACCATGTACAGAGACGCAGATGAGTAGGTGGTGTAATGTATAATGTTGTCTATGCATGCATGGGCAGGGCACATTGTTCCTGCCCACAGGTTTGCCTATCTAACTGTAAGCAGCCACATTTGGCCATACTGGTAACTGTACACACATAGCTAGGATAATAACAGTTATCCCACTGCTTAGATACTAGATGCAGATAACAATATGAAGCAATATCACTCTGCAGGCTGCAGATGCTGTTCAACAAAAGCATAGTTTATGTAATGCACAAGCACTGTGCCTGCAATCAGATATACAACAGACTAAACCGGTGGCGTGTGTGATACCTACTGTAATCAATAGTGAATAAGACTAGATAGGTAGGGATTCTAATCTCACTGTAGACTATTTGGTACACGTCTGTGTGTGTGTGTGTGTGTGTGTGTGTGTGTGTGTGTGTGTGTGTGTGTGTATCCCCTGCAAAACAACTGACATGCCCTCATGGGCTATCTATCTGCAATGGTTATAAACATTTTCACCCTTTAACTTGCTGCTGGCCTCCAAACTGCCCTCTTCTACAAGGTCTGATGATGTTATCCACCTTATAACTACCAGCTGACAGTGCAGTATCAGACTTAAGCCATGGTGTGTGCAATAAATACTGTGACCTATAGTGTGTAAGACTAGATAGGTAGGGATTCTAATCTCTCTCCAGGCTATTTGGTGCATGTGTATGTTCAGATGGCATAAATATGATCACCATGGTAACTTATAAATAGGTAGGGTTTTGCAGTATTTTATTTGTAGCATGTGATGTGGTCCCCTAAAGGAATGACCACAACTAGGCCTGCTAATGTCACCAAGCATTATACATCCTGAACTGATAGTACTAGCAGACATAAGATAAGGTGTGTTGTGGGCATTATGTACTGTGATCTGTAGTGCATACCATTACATAGGTAAGCGTTCTCATCTACATACAGCCGACTTGCACTACTTGTGTGCCTTGGTGTGTCCTATACACAATGATTGCAACTGGTGCTAACCTCAATGTAGCCATGTTTGTGTGTGAGCCTGTTAGAGCATTTCACATCATGCTATGGAACCATAGGATGTTTGCACTTCACTAGCATAATGGCCATGCAGCCTTCACAATCATAGACATCCTTATACCCATAGTTACAGAATCAGCACATATTGCCCCAGTCCAAGAGTGACACAGACAGATGCCCTGTGTTGAGATGATGGTCGCCCAGGCAATCATATGGATGGCATGTGGTGAGGTGCACTGAGGTACTGTTTCAGTGGTGTGTGTAAGTCTGTTAGACAAATCTCTCCCACAAGCATGTAGTACTAATGTCACATACAAGGTTAATGTCCTTACAGTGAGTTATTCATCTACTATGCCACCTACAGATAGGCAGCATATGCAATCAAGCAGGATCACACATTGCCCCATATGCAAGACACAGATTATCTCTGTGTAGTCTATATGCTACAGGTGACAATGACACTCATTGCAGATGATCCCCATTGAACACATACTGAAGACGTGAAGTGTCCTTGTGAGGGACCATACTGTTGTGTGACGTTGCCTGTACTGCTTGGAAAGGTACATCACCAAATGGCCATTGCACCAGATACTGACATGCTGAGGGAAGAGTACTTGGAGGTTATGAGTATGTCATTTACTGGTTTCTGTGGTCTCAGCTATGCCGTATGAGTACTGCCATACCACTGTAGAGACATGGTGATCTGAGGCACATTAGGTAAACCTGTGTGGCCAGATCTGTGTGCCAAGTTTATTCACTCCTGAACATGTATATCACATGTTGTGACTGATGTGCTACTTACCAGGTATAAAGGTCTAACTGATAGAAATGATACTACACATATATAATATATCTATATCTATCTATATATATATATATATATATATATATATATATATATATATTTTTTTTTTTTTTTTTGCATGGGGTTTATGGCCATTAGCATGTCAACAGGCATGTGGCGCAATACCCTCTTGCAGAATATTGACATACCACAGGGGCTCTATGAGTATTCACAATTCGCAGGGATCAGCCAACATTGTTAGGGACACTCTGTCAGTAGTCACGTGTATTGTTGTTTAATGGATTCCAAGCAGTACAGGACCCAGGACTGAGCCCTGTTGAGCACTGCTGCTTAAAGATCAGCTATTGGTTGTGGATAACCCTATGTTGCGTATTTGTGTCAGCAGTGGGCCACTTTGTGACCCCTACAATGACAGTATCGTGGATGCCTAAGTGAGTGCTTTGTAAATGTTGCCTGAGTGGGGGATATAGTCAGATGGCTTGGCTCAGTCTAGGGGTTTGTTTGCCCTGATGTATCCTCACCCAGGTCCATGGTGACTGCCTTAGAAATGTCCACCACATGTAACAGTCATGCTCCTCCTATCAGACATCCAAACTGTGTACAGACAAGTGTGTGTAAAACACATATATGTGTGCTGATCAGCTCCATGATGACCCCCCTCATGAAGGATGAGTACAGTGGGACAATGACCTCATTTTTTTCTGGATGAAAAGCCCTTAGTGATGAGGTGTGCCACATAGAAGGATTTCCTGACTGTTGTGGCAATGTGGTTATTGAAGGTGAGACCACTGTCCACCTGTGTCCCTAAGTCTCTTATCACACTTTCAGTGTTTAGTGTACTGCCACCTATGTGATAATTCATTGGGTACATGTTTTTTCCCAAAGGGGATAACTATACATTTCTTGGCACTGAGCTTGAGCCCATGGCTCTGGCACCAAGCATCTGTTTCTATAAGGCCCTTTTGTAGAGTATCCACATAATTTGGGGATTGAATAATGGCTCCCAGTTTGCAGTCATCTGCGAACTTTGTTAGCCAGAGTCCCTTAGTGTTGGCCTATACTTCAGAGAAGTAGATGCCAAACAAGAGAGGTCCCAGGACTGAACCCTGAGGTACTCCACTTGTCACTTGTCTGGAGCTGGATTTGGAGTCAGCTACTTTTACAGTGTGGGTTCTGTCAGTAAGCCAGTTGGCAACCCATCAAGTGACGTAGGGATTAATGCCCAGCTTAGTAAGTTTATCTATGATTCCAGAGTGGGGGATGGTGTCAAAGGCCTTGGTGAGGTCCAGATAAGCTGTGTGGACTGCCTTACCCTCATTAACGGCTCTGGAGACTGATTTGAAGATGTCAGTAAGGTTCAGGAGACAAGATCGGCCCTTCACAAACCCAAACTGGGTGTGGTCCAGTATTTTAAGGTTGCCAATGTCTTTGTTTATAAGTTCCATGATAATACGTTCCATGGCCTTGCAGATCAGGCTCATCAGACTGATGGGGCGGTAGTTCCCGGGATGCAAGGTGGATCCCCCCTTGTGGAGTGGGATAATTGTAGCTGTGCGCCACTCAGTGGGCACGAAGCCTGAGGTGAGGGTATGATTAAACATGACACGTAGGTGAGGTGCCAGTTCATTTTGTAGTTCATATAGTACACAGCCCGGAATGTCATCTGGTCCCATGGATGCTGTATTCTTAGTATTGGAAAGTGCGTTTTTTACCTGTGTGGCCGTTATTACCAGAATTTGGCAATCTTCCAGTATTGAGATGGGCCATTTAGGGGGTGAGAGGGGGGTGAAGTTGGCACTGAATCGATCTGCCAGGATATTGGAAATATCCTTGGGATCAGTATATTTAATGCCATTCTGTTGTAGCTCAGAGCAGATCTGAGCATTGCCATTTAGATTCTTGACATAGTTATAGAATGCCTTGTGATTGTCTTTGGAATCTTTGGCAATTTTATTTTCGTAACTAGCTTTGGAGGATTTTATGAGGGATCTCAGCTTCTTACTGAAGCTGGTAAGGGAGTTTTTTGCATCCTGTGATTTTCCTCTTTTCTGCAACAGTTTTTTCCTTTTGTTGTAAAGTTTGTTTATGGCAGGGGACCACCAGACAGGCTTCCATTTTTTGGAGGAGAGCATCTTGGTTCTATTTGGGGTGGCACGATTCATGCATGAGTGGATGTGCTCATACAGTGCCTTAGTGTAGGACTCAGCAGTCGAACTTTCAGTTTCCATCTGCATGGATGTTGTGAAGTTTGTAACTTCTGACTTGAGTAGCATGAAGTTGGCCTTGGAGAAGTTTTTTATGGAGGTTTCCTTACTGGGAGGTGGGGGGTGGGATGTGGATGTTAAGGGTGATTAGCTTATGGTCTGACCTGACCAACGAGGGGGTGACCATAGGGGTGGAGCATTGATTTTCCATGTTGGTAATGATCAGGTCTAGGATATTGGAGCCCCTGGTGGGACTATGGATTAATTGATCCAGGGCATTGGAATTTATGAATTCCAAGAACCGTTGGGCGAAGGTGTTGGTGCACAAATAGTTTTCCCAGTTAATGGCAGGGTAGTCGAAATCACCCAGTATTGGGGTGTTTGGTTGTATATTAATATTTTCCAGTATGTTTAGAAAGGTGTAGTGAGAGCCTTGGGGTATGGTGGGGTATCTGTAGCAAGCTACAATTTGGATTGCAGTCTTACCTAGTGTTAGTTGCACCTGGAGAATTTCAGACGCATTGTGTTGGGCAACTAACTTGGTGGTGTGAATATCCTTGGTGAATATGGACACTCCTCCACCTTTAGTGTTTCGATCCTGGTTTGGTAGCTGAAAAGTGTGGTAAGAGTTGTAGCCTGGTATTGCAGGGGTGCTCTCTGGAGCCTTGAACCAGGTCTCAGTTACTGCACAGATATCGATGTTCTCAATTTTTAGGAGTGCCTCGAGAGAGTGCATTTTGAGGTTTAGACTTCTAGCATTGAGTAGCATTACCTTCAGATTTTACATGCTTGCACCTGTTACGGTGGTGGTTTTGTCCTTTGAACTTTGCCTAAAAAAAAGCACTATAGAGGTGGCAAGGGACTTGGCCAGTAATCTGAATCCCAGGGGCAACAGGTAAAGACCATCTCTGGCAAAGCATCGTGGTCTCTCGATCATGTCATCCCAGGCAGACAGATACTGGATCCCCTTTGAATGACACCAGAAGCTTAGACAATTGTTGAAGTCAATCATTTTGTCCTTATATTGTGGTATCATTCTGGGCAAAGGCAGGATGCTACTCAAGGCTAGGGTCATACCTGCCTGGGCCACATGATCCGAGAGATCTTCCATGTCTCTTTTCATGTAGTCCAGGAAGGTACGTCTCACGTCAATCTCTCCAACATGGACAATGACAGAGTCATATTTGTACTTGTTGTGGAGTGACTTGAGTGCATGAGTTATGTGGTGGATCCTGGCACCCGACAGGCAGATCACTGTAATTTTCTCCTTTTTCAGCCTGGTGAGTGAGACATCAGTGTGCCTGACTCTAGAGTCCCCTATGACTAAAATGTTAGGAACGTTGTCTTGCCTTAGGGGCTGTTGCTGGGTGGCACACTGGTGTTGTGAGCAATGTGACACTTTGGTTGTGATTGGTGTTTGTTTGCGTTTCAGCTTCGGAGGTCCTTGTTGCTTGGGCAGGTTACAGTTAAGGGCCTCTGCATATGTGAATTTAGTGTTGCTATGTGTGGGTGTTGGTGGTGTGAGTTTAGAAGGGCTATGTGTTGCTTGAGGTGTAGTGCGGGTGTTAATCTTCTCCTCTTGACTGTCTAGCACAATCTTGGATGGCGAGAGCATTGCTTCCAGTTTGGCTATGTTAGTGCATCTGTCACAGCTTGTAGTGTTGGGTGGTAGGCAATTGCTGCATTGCCCCAGTATGCCCAGATTCACCAGGTGGACAGGAGAAATCAACGGAAGCTGACCCTTGGACATCCCTGGTTTGGTGCTTTTTTTTTTTTTTTTTTAAAGTTCAGGAGCTGTTTTCTCCTTAGCAAGGTACTTTGCAATTATAGGCTGTTTAGTGCCTATGATTAATTTCTCCTTATTAATAAGGAGAGTTGAGTGCTTGTATCAGTTTAAGGCTTCCTAGTGCTTTCCAGCGGGTATTAGAGCAAGTGCTTGTCACAGGGATGCTTAAAGGTAAGATGAAAAAAAATGGTTTATCCTAAACACTGCAGTGTGCAGTAGAGAAGTTAGATGTGAAAGTAGGTAATTTAAGTTTTACCTGTCTAAAAAGTTAAGTTTTAGTGGAGAGTCACTATTTTTAAAACAGCAAGATAGATTGAAAGGGGGTGATCAAGGTGTATGACAATATTAGACCAGCAGGCCTTGCTGAAAACTGTGTATGGCATGTTATGTCAGCTGGTGAATAGGCAAGTGTCTGACAGTCATACTCTGGGAAGATAGCATTGGGAGACTTACACTGCAATGACGCCAGTCACCAGTGGAGTTCACCATCCTCCATTATTCGCATACCCCATCTATCTATTCCCTCTCTGCAGTCACAACCCGTCAGTCACCTCTGACTGAGTAAATTATCGGGTGATTGCATATTGGAAGTTGTCACAGGATCCCATACAGAACCAACAGTTATGCAGGATGGCCTAAGACACAGGCAGTTGTACTCTGAGCCACTGACAAACTGACAACGACTACACAATGCTATCTTGTAGGAAATCATCTTCTTCTTCTTTTGGCTTTTCCCGGTTAGGGGTCGCCACAGTGGATCACCTGTCTGCTCATGATTGTTGAGTTTTACGGTGTCAAGTTGCCAGCCCAGTGCCCAACCTTCTACAGAAGGCACGCACATGCACACACTCACACCTAGAGCCAATTTTAGAGTGCCCAATCCACCTGCAGCATGTCTTTGGGATGTGCGAGGAAACCGGAGCACCCAGAGGAAACCCACACGACCACATGGAGGACATGCGCACAGAAGGCACCCCAGCCGAGAATCGAACCTTGTAAGAAATCATCCACCCCTGCAAAATATTGTAGTGTCCACACACAGCACACAGTTGACCCATTACACATGGAGTTATAGACACAGAGAGTAATGTAGCCTTTGACTCTAACTGGTCGGTAAGATGTGGGGATGCATTCACTGTTGTACAGCCTACACTGACAAGTTTGGGATGTAAATCCCAGACTGTCACTGTTATACTGAATGTGGCAGTCATCACACCTATCTCTGTGTGCAATGGCACCCTTGATATGTCCCTACACAAGCATATCGTACAACTGTATCAGCCACACAGGTTCCATGGTACACCAATACACAGTGTAAATAACATGTCCTATGAAGTCCGTGTCATGACCGTACATGTGTAGTCTGTCTCCTAAATGCTTTGGAGGGAATTTGTATAGCTACATACAGGGAGGTGTCAGATCCCACTGTGTACCTCCCACTTATCCATGACAGGACTAACACATGTCTCACCTGTTCTACATGCCTACAATATCACTGTGGTATACATAGTACATGCTGAAGAGGCAGGTATGTAACACAGACAGTATGCCCTACATGAAACAGGCCCCCATGCATGTGAAGCACACATTCACTGTGACACAGCATGTGCAGGTTACAAAATGGGATGCTGAACATGTCAATCATAACTGGTGTCAGGCAACTGTCTGTACTGGACACGGGATTTTTGTAGATGGGTCATCTCCATCACAACAGTTTGTAGAAGTGTGAGTTCACAAAACCCTGGTGACACTTATTAAGGGTAGCAGACCAGTTCACAGATTAGGGATGCCTGAGTACACTGAATGCTACCATTGTCCTTGTTAGCCTGTTCTACACATATGAACCTCTGGAGCCATGCACTTATAGTGCTGTCCCTTGCTGAAGACATATTACTGCTGTGCTGACATGCCATCTTGTGCTGCTTTATTGCCACTGTGTATCCATAGGTTATACCAACAGACTCCTGAAACAAAAACATAAACAGGTCTGTGACACACCTGTCATTGTGTAACTATACACCCATTACAACGTCATAGAATATAATCAAAAATAGAAAGTTCACCGCCAGCCAGCCAAGTAAATGCTCCGTAGCTACGCTTTCTATAAACAAGTGTCCACACTAGTAAAAACGGAGCAAAAGCAGGAAAATCTTGTATAAAATTCTGTTTTATTCTCCAATAAAAAACAAGTAAAACGGATGAGCGCACTTTCACTTACAAAGCTTCATCAGATCCATGTTAAATAACCTTCCCCCAAGGCATTTATACCTAAATTCAAAAAGCTTATGACCAATCAGGCTTTCATATCAATTACTACTTTAAAAAACAACACATATTTAAAAACATCTTCTAAAAACATTTGTGTATCTACTATAAAGAACTTTACTATATAAGTCACCTTCCAAAAATTATAAAGAATAAAAATATATATACTCTCTATGCATCCAATAAAAAACATATACATACTAGTTAAATGTTAGACACAATGGAGCATTTATAATATTCTGTGACTAGATTAACTTATAAAATATATGTGGGAAATGTAGACAATGAACATAGTGGTCATCTTTTCAAAACTCTGCTCTTCCTTTTACGTTGGAGAAACCAATAGACCTTTTAGGGATAGAATATGTGAGCATGTGTACCATATTAGGAAACAACTGGAGCACAATGCCCTAGCTAAACACATCATCCAACATGATGAAAGTCATACTTTTCTTTTCAGAGCCTTAGAGGTTATTTCTCCCAGTATGCGTGAAGGTGACATTAGGAACCATACCGAGTTTAGGGAGAATAATTGGATTATAACATTGAGGGCTGATAGAGGTATGGGACTCAATGAAAGGGCATCTATAAAACCATCATTAAGGAAACGTCGTAATATTAGATAGTTTTGAAAAGATGACCACTATGTTCATTGTCTACATTTCCCACATATATTTTATAAGTTAATCTAGTCACAGAATATTAGAAATGCTCCATTGTGTCTAACATTTAATTAGTATGTATATGTTTTTTATTGGATGCATAGAGAGTTGTATATATAAAGACCAATATATATATGGAACTCCATTGTACCTAATTCATCAAGTAATTTAGTTTATTAATATCACACGTATATCAGGGTACCAATTTCATTACTTGTCCAGATTTAGTCATAGACGTGGGTACGTGTTTGTACTATCTTTAACATATAGCCATGTATAGTTTTAGTTTATATATATATATTTGTATTCTTTATAATTTTTGCAAGGTGACTTATATAGTAAAGTTGTTTATAGTAGATACACAAATGTTTTTAGAAGATGTCTTTAAATATGTGTTGTTTTTTAAAGTAGTAATTGATATGGAAGCCTGATTGGTCATAAGCTTTTTGAATTTAGGTATAAATGCCTTGGGGGAAGGTTATTTAACATGGATCTGATGAAGCTTTGTAAGCGAAAGCGCGCTCATCCGTTTTACTTGTTTTTTATTGGAGAATAAAACAGAATTTTATACAAGATTTTCCTGCTTTTGCTCCTTTTTTACTACTGTGGACACTTGGTCATATAATATAAGTTACACAAAAGTATGTGGTGTACTTGTGACAAATGCCAGCATACAGTATCTGTCATTAACCCCTACAAGTGGCATGGCAAAACAGCACTGCATTACACAAATATATGTTAACTAATATTCACCCTGTGCATCAGACACATAACTTCATTTCCCTGCATTGATTCTGAGGATGACAGGGATGTCGCACAGGTATCATCACTTGCACAGAGTATTGTGTGGGGGTACATGAGGCCTAGCCCGACCCAAACAGTTGACAGCATATGTGTGAGTCAGGAAGGGAAGCAGGTAAGATGAACCATGGAAAGGTGCCATGTGTGTCTGCAAGTGACCTGTATTTGACAGTGGTGTGTGAGTGTGTGCATGTACACAGTCAAGCTCAGTGCTAGCCCTACGTGTGTGTGTTGGACAGCTTAGGACCATACATGGTAGAGTTGACTGTTCACTGTCTCTGGCCCCGAACACAGGAACTGGCTCTGCCAGGAGTTGCACTGGCACCTCCATGCCCAAGGTCAGAAGCAGTGCTTTTACCCGATGGTGACTTTTGAACACCCAGGTCCCCAAGCCCATGGTCTGCCACATCATGGTGTGGACAGCACACTCTCCTCTGTAACACTGGATGTACTGCCACTGTGGGAGTATGATTGTGCATGGCCATGTGGACTCTCAGCAGATGGGATTGCTGACCTACATCCACAATTCCAATGCTCAGTTCCAACCACATGCCCCAGTACAGACAATGTGCGGTCCAAGACATACACTGTCTCAGCCCACCTTCTGCCCACTGCATCAGTGAACAGTTTCAGGGTGTCCCCAATGTGGTGGAGGCAGTCACGGATGTCAGACTGTGTTGCATCCATAACCCTAAGCATATGTCTGGTGTTCCATTCAGAATGTGCCTGTGCCTCCATGATGGTCCAAAACATGTGCTGAGTGACCCATGATGTGACACTTGCAACAGGTGGTAGATGGACAGCAGGCCTCCTACAAGCACCCCTGTCAATCAGCCTGTGTGGGACCTTTCAGATCTCTAGCTATGGCCAGTGTCTACACTCAATGGAGCCATAGCTGCCACACTTTCCTGTTCAATGTCCCCATCCTCTGAATGTCCAACATATGTGGCCTTTGGGGACTGGGTATGTGTGGGCATACTGACTGTGTGCAGTGACAATGGAGGCAGAAGTGAGATGTCTACATCTGGGATAGATTCAGCTCCCAACACTACCACCTGTGCCTCACTGTGTCCACCATGGTCATCAGAGTCTAAGAGACATTGACATCAGGTTGTGTTGGGGACAGACACAACCCCCCCCCCGGCCACCTATGATAAGAAAGAAAAAAGCAATACATGAATATCTGCACTCTTGTGTACATAAAATCCACCAGTACACATAATAACAAAGATGCACAACTGGATTATCAGTCAAACATTTTTCTTCTCCACTTTTGTCCAAAAAAGACTTCCTCAGAACAAAATACATATTCAAATCAAGACCTTTATAACACTCACTTCAAGTAAAGCAAGTAAAACTTGACCAGTAAAATTTACCTTTTAATTAATCAATATGAAACTATACTTGATAAAACAACAAATAAAAACCCAGAACAGCTACCTTAAGAAATATATTGAAATACACGTTTTACTGTGTAATTTAGTTTCCTTTCAACCTTTTGTTTTTTAAAAGGCGTTTTAGAGTAATCGCCTCATTTAAACCAGGAGGCTTATCTGCTCTTTACTGTTACTGCCAAAGTGTTTTTTTTTGTTCAACTTCACTCCTGTAATTACCCCCCTCTAAGATCCTTAGGTACCTGTTCCAGAATGGAAAATACAAACATACTACTCTATTTACACACATGTTTAAATATGGCATTATTCTGGCCCTTAACTTCAAGAGAATATAAATGTTCCTTAACAAAACAGTGCCATGCTTACCAGGAGTAGGACCATGGCCTTGGCCAATACCTGACGGACCTGTGAAAATTTGAGGGTGAGGTAATGTCAGTATCAACACATGTTGCAGAACAACAAGGTAATATGTCCATATATCTCACATTTACATTAGCTACTATGTTACTTGTTGTATTGGTCACATTCTGAGTATGAGAGTACAACTGAGGTTAACCCCCCCAAAGAACAAAGACCTGACACCCACGTAAAAGTATGTACAGCTTGATGCACTGACTGCTACAGAATTACACTGCTGATCACAGTAAGCCTACCTGCATGCTCCTCTGTTGTGGAAAATGTGGCACTCACCTTCATAATGTATGGTGTGATGGATACCTGGGAGGTGTCATGTGGGCCTAGGTTCACCAGGAATTCCTTAGTGGCTGAGAGTGGCTGTTCCACTGCAGACCTCCACCAGTGATGGCACGATCTCTGGCTACATCTGCTGCCCTTCATCATGCAGCATTGATCATGTCCGTTGCACAGTGTCAAACCTGCTGATATGTCCTGTCCTGATGGCCCATGCCATTCACATCACGGACAAAGTCTGCCCACAATGCAGCATGCTGTTCCCTCTTTTGCCTCCACTTGGACAGTAGGGTGTGGTGATGTTGCCTTAGTCCTTCCAGTATAATTTCATTTTCCGCATCAGGCAAGGGTGCATGGTATCTAGGGTACATGATTCCTGAAAGACAACAAAAGGGGAACACATTCAGGATCACATATGTGGAAGCACACTATGTAGAGATACAGCAAGGACAAAATGGCTGGCACTATGCACTGCTTGCTCCCACATGTCATACTCCACAGTGTGCAAACATACTACATGTGTGGATACAACTGAGATAGTAGGAATAGTCAGGTATTCCCGTGTGTGCTATGACAGATACTGCTGTATGATCAGACATCCAACACTTGAGTCTACTGTGGTGTGTCCCCTATGGGCAACCCCCAGTAATATCTCATAAGAACAGTGCCACACAAATAGCAGTGTGCTATTACAACTAGTATAAAGAGACAGGCCAATGAGACCAGTGTGCCACAATGACAAAAGACAATGCACCCTTGATGTATTGTATGTCCTGGGTAGGTGTAAGACAGCAGGAGGTCAATGACATGTTCATAGGTTCATAGGTGTGTACTAGGCTAATTGCCCTGGAGCCTTTACAAGCCTATCCCATAGGATTACCCTGGCATCATGCCACCCGACCTTAGTTTCTAGTGTCTCTGTCGAGTAAAGCCACTGGAGTGATCCTTGGGGTGAATTTTCTATTCCCCATCCACTCATCAAGATTTCTCTAGTAGAGGGCCAGTGAGGTGCTCTGCTTGACATGTATGGGAAGTCTATTCCATAGCATACACAGTCTCTAGGTTATGAACCTGTCACTCCAGCATGTTCTGTTGACTGTGGTAATGAGGTTGAGGTCTCTGGAGCATGTGGTGCAGAGGGATTGGGATTTCTTTAGATGTAGCATTTCTAACAGAGCTGGGTCAGACATGGCTTTGTAAGTCAAGCAGAGATCACCTCTAAGTAGGCGATATGAGACAGAGAATAGTTGAAGTTTTTTGAGTCTGTCCATATAGGACAAATGTTTAAGGCCTAGGATCCTCTTTGTGAGGTACTTTTGTGGCCTCTCCAGTTGTTGCAGGTGTTTATTGAGGTACATGCCAAATGGGGCATTGTACTCAATGATTGGCCTAACGAGGGAAGAGGAGAGGGAGACAATAACCTCTTTCTTCCCGGGTGCAAAACCCTTAGTAATGAGATGTGCCACATAGAAGGACTTTCTGACCACAGTGGCAATGTGGTGGTCAAAAGAGAGGTTGCTGTCAACCTGTGTTCCCAGATCTCTTATAATGCCTTCTGTGTTCAGTGGACTACCATAACTGTGGTAATTCACGGGAACTGTTTTTTTTCCAAAGGGGATGACAACACATTTTTGGCATTGAGCTTAAGGCCATGGTTCTAACACCAGTGGTTGGTCTCAATAGACCTTTCTGTAGGATGTCAGCATCACTTGGGGAGTTAATAATAGCTCCCAACTTGCAATTGTCTGTGAACTTTGTCATCCAGAGTCCCTTCGTGTTGGCCTGGACTTCAGACAAGTAGATACCAAACAGGAGAGGACCCAAAACCGAACCCTGTGGGACTCCACTCATGACTGGTCAGCAGTCTGACTTGTAGTCAGCTAGTTTCACACTGTGGGCTCTACCTGTGCGCCAGTTTGCAACCCACCTAGTGATAGGGTCGATATCAGAACATCAAAATTTTAAAACTTCGAATGTTCTAATATCGACCCGTTTTGATCGAACGCTAAAAATAGTGAAGCTGCAGAACACCAAAGAATTCAGTTGGCCAGTTCTGTGGCTTCGCAATTTTTAACTCTGTGGTGGAGATTTACAGGTCGGGTTCAGGTATGTGTGTGATTGTGTGGTTGTTAGGATTAGGGCGTGGGTTAGGTGAGTTAGGGCTAGGGCGCGGGTTAGGTGAGTTATGACGCGGGTTAGGTGAATTAGGTTTAGGGGCGGGTTAAGTAAGTTAGAGTTAGGGCGTGGATTAGGTGAGTGTGCGATAGTGACGGACCTTAGGGTTAGGGTTTGGATTAAGGTAAGTGGATAGATAGTAGTGTATGTATAGTTTAGTGTAGGGTTAGTTGTAGGATTATAAGTGTATGTGTGTGTATTGATTTTTTTAGGTGTGCTTGTGTTGTGTGTACGTGTTTCGGAATAGCAAATTTTTTCCCAAGGAAATAATTCGCTGTTCTGAATGTTCGATATTATGTGGTTTAGATATTTTAGGTTCGATGAAACGTTTGCTATTTTCATCTTTTGATAATGTGATATAAACGCTAGTGATATAGAGGTTGATGCCTAGCTTAGTGAGTTTTTCTATGATTCCTGAGTGGGGAATGGTGTCAAAGGCCTTGGCCAGATCATGGTATGCTGTATGAACCACCTTGCCTTCATCCACAGCTCTGGTGACTGACTCAAAGAAGTTGACCAAGTTGAGCAGGCATGATCTACCCTTCACAAAACCAAACTGTGTGGGATCCAGAGTTTGTATATTCCCTATATCCTTGTTTATTATGTCAATAATGATACGTTCCATAGCTTTGCATATCAGACTCATCAGTCTAATGGGGCAATGGTTCCCAGGGTCTGCAGTCACTCCTCCTTTATGGAGAGGGATGGCTGTAGCAGTGGGCCATTTGGTAGGGACAAAGCCTGATGTGAGGCTGTGATTGAACAGGGCACACAGGTGAGGTGCCAGTTCACTCTGTATTTCATGTAGAACACAGCCAGGGATATTGGCAGGTCCCATAGAAGCTGTATTCTTGGCCTTGGACAGTGCTGTTTTAACCTGTGCAGCAGTAAAACTGGGTGCCTGGCAATCTACTGGTATTGTGACTGGACCCTTGGGGGGGAGGGGTAAAGTTGGCACTGAATCTGTAGGACAGTATATTGGGAATATCTGTTGACTCGGTATAGGCGGTACCATTGTGCAGTAGCGCAGAGCAAATCTGGGTATTGCTGTGGAGATTCTTTACATAACTATAGAAGGCCTTGTGGTTGTCTTTACTATCTGCTGCAATTCTGTTTTCATAGCTAGCTTAGAGGATTTCATGATGGATCTCAACTTTTTATTGAGGCTGATAAGGGAGATTTTCCAGTGTTGGGACTTTACCTTATTCCGCATCAGTTTCCTCCTACTGTTGTAGAGTTTGTTTATAGCAGGGGAACACCAGATTGGCTTCCTTTTTTTGGAGGCGAGCATCTTGGTTCTATTGGGTATGGCGAGATCCATGCATTTGTGTACGTGTTTGTACAGTGCATTGGTGTATGATTCAGCAGTCATGCAAGTGATCTCCATTTGCATGGGTGCCGTGAAGTTAGCCACCTCTGTTTTTAGGACCCCAAAGTTAGCTTTGGAGAAGTTTTTCATGGTGGTTACCTTTGTGGGGGGGGCGGGATGTGAATTTCCTAGGTGATTAGTTTGTGGTCAGATTTAACCAGGGAGGAGATGACTATTCATGTAGAGCAACGGTTGCCCATGTTAGTAATGACCAGGTCAAGGATGTTGCTGCCTCTATTGGGGGTAAGTACGAGCTGGTCCAGGGCATTGGAATTAATGAATTCCAGGAAATGTTTGGCACATGAGTAGATTTCCCAGTTAATGGGAGGGGTAATTGAAGTCACCCAGTATGAGAGTGTTTGGTTGGACCTTAATATTCTCCAGGGTGTTTAGGAACATGGAGTGTGAGTCTTGGGACATGGTTGGGACCTATAGCAGGCTACAACCTGAATTTCTGTCTTACCCAATGTTAGCTGCACCTGAAGTATCTCAGATGCGTTATGTTGGGCTACCAGTCTGGAGGTGTGTGCATCCTTTATGAATATGGAAGTACCACTGCCTTTGGAGCTTCGGTCCATGTTCTGGGGCCAAAGGGTGTGAAATGAGTTATAGCCTGGTAGTGCAGGGGTGCTTTCTGCTGCCTTGAACCAGGTCTCTGTTATGGCACAAATGTCAATGTTCTCCATTTTAAGGAGTGCATTGAGTGAGTGCATTTTGAGATTTAGACTTCTAACATTGAGCAGCATGACACTCAGATTGCATTTGTTTGTAGTCGTTACTGTGGTAATTTGGTCTTTGGAACACCGCCTAAAAAAGGCACTATAGGGGTGGCACGAGCCTTGCCCAGTATCCAGAAGCCCAGGAATGACAGATGCAGGTCATCTCTGGTAAAACATCGAGGTCTGTCAGTCATGTCATCCCAGGCAGACAGATACTGGATACCCTTAGAATGACACCAGAAACTTAGCCAGTTGTTGAAATCAATCATTTTATGCTTGTACTGTGGTATCATTCTGGGTGATGGTAGGATGTTGCTCAGGGCTAGGGTCATACTGCCTGGGCTACATAATCAAAGAGCTCCTCCATGCCACTTTTCATGAGTCCAGGGAGGTACGTCTCAGGTCATTTACACTCACAGAGTCATATTTGTACCTGTTGTTGAGGGACCTGAGTGTGTGCATTATGTGGCGGATCCTAGCACCTGACAGGCAACTGACTGTTACTTTCTCCATATTTAACCTAGTGAGTGGGACATCAGTGTCCCTCACTATCGAGTCACCTATGACTAGTGTATTGGGCATGCTGTTTTGCCTTTGGGGCTTTGGTTCATAGGCTCATAGGTAAGTATTAGGCTATCTGCCCGAGAGCATTTATAAGCCTTGCCACAGTGTGTCAGCTTTTACAGCCCCATTGATTAATTAACTGAGCCTCTGTCAAGCAGAGCCAATGAAGTGATCCCAGGGGTGTATTTTCTGTTACCCATCCACTTGTCAAGGTTTCTCTTGAAGAGTGTTAGTGAGGGGCTCTGCCTAATGTAGTTAGGAATTTTGTTCCAAAGCATGGGGAGTCTCTGTGACAGGAATCTCTCCCTCCAGCATGTTCTATTTATTATTGTGGCGAGGTTTAGCTCACTAAAGCATGTGGCTCACAGTGACTTGGATTTCTTTAGGTAGAGCATGTCCATCAATTCTGAGTTGGACATGGCTTTGTAAGTCAGGCATAGATCACCTCTGAGTAAGCGATATGCCACTGAGTACAGCTGGAGTTTTTTCAGTCGGGCTGCATAAGACATATGTTTGAGGCCAGTAATCCTCTTGGTGAGGCACTTTTGTGGTCTTTCCAGCTGTTGGAAGTGTCTTGTGAGGTACATCCCAAATGGGGCATTGTACTCTATGATGCGTTGAGGGCACACTGTTTAGGAGAGTTATGTGTCTCATGATTAGTGTTGTGTTGTGGTGGTCTAGTGCGTTTCTGCCTTGGAGGTCTTTGCTGTTTGGGTATATTTTTATTGAGAGCCTCCATGAAGGTGAGTGTGCAGTTTGTGTTTTTATGTGAAGGCAGTGCTGGCATGTGTTCTGGTGTCTCATACAAAATGGTTCCCCATAGCCAGCTGCTTGCCTTTTAAACATGCTTCTCATCAGCAGGTGATTGTCTCTAAACCAATCTGTGGGTCTGAAATGCTGATTGCAGCCAACACAGCTAATACAACCACTATACAATATATAAGGCCTTCATGTATATTAGGGCCCCTTTCTGATATGTTGCATTGGACATTACTGGGGTGAGGAGACTACATTGTTGCAGAGGGTATGTCTGTAGCAGAAACCTTTACATAGAGATGTGTGTGCTGCAGGCTGCAGCTGCTGTTGCAAGTAATAGACAGGCAGAGAGTGTGAACATTTTGGAGGACAAAAAGCTGTAGGAGTAACTGTGGGAGCTGTGTCCACCTTGTTGAAGAGGGAGAGCCAGACTGAGGCTACCCTTTCCACTCCAATTAAGGCATGTGTTTAAGGTAAGTATGTTAGGCAATGGTATCATTAACAGACTACTAGGCAACATGTTTGGTGTGTCCTTTAGTAAGATGGGGCATAAATATAGGAATATGTCCACTATTTGGGCAACTGCCAGGCCATGTGTTACACTCTGATAGTAATTTGCAGCATGTATGAGGACAGGCCTTGTTACAATCAGGGACTTCCAATGTCTGTGTTAGTTTTGCAGCTGTGATAATTTGCACAGTGACTTTGGAAGGCTTGTGTGGTGCACTCTGACATTAGTGGCCCTCATTTGCAGTACCTGCATTGACATTCTCTGTGAATGCATATTAATGCATGACGTGACACTTTATGCACATATAGTTTTGCTCTATGGATATGTGAGGTGTATTCCTACCTGCAGGCCTGTGACTTCCATCAGTGAAAAGCAGACATGTCATTTGAAATGCATTATGTGGATAAAGAGTGCATGACTCAGTCATTAATTGCTGCCTTCACAATACTGTACATTCACTTCTACACACCACTGGATTTGAATCCAGGACTGTGTGTGGCAAAATGTACTGTTTGCAAGGCAGTTGACAGACTGAGCTACTGAGTCACTACTACCGAAGGCATATTTGCAAGATATATGTGTACATATATAGGCTGTGGCATACATTTTCTACATCCATCAGTATGTGCATGGCTGTATATGAATGTATATGTACACCAGGGTCCCAGATGAACATGTATTTTGCCATTAATGCCTTAGCAGGTGTCTTTCTACATGATGCTGCTGAAGGGTACATTTACCTGCTATCACAGGCCTCACTTACATCCATTATTTTGTCTTTGGCTTTCTAGTGGTGCACTATTGCACCAGAGTCCAAGTTGCACTCCCGTTTTCTCCATTACATTTTAATCAAGTTTTCGTGATGCAGCATGGTATGCAACTCCTCTGAAACATGCTTTAATGAGTGTTACTGGCAATTATTATGTTTTGTTTAAACCACCTGCTTTAATTAAGAGTTGTGTGGCCTGGCAGTTTAATGCAGTGGTCTGCAGATGCGATGGTCTTGGGTTCAAAACATAGAACAGGTGTTTATTTTGTAAGTGTGTATTAAAAGTGTAAAAACACATATAGTCAATATAACTGTATTTAGCTGAGCTTAGTGAAGCTGTGCAACATGGCACGCTGTGCAGCATCGTACTAAAATAATATAAAGAAAAGAAAAATGGAGAGATAGGAAAGTGGTGAAATGGAGTGCAAGCAGGTGGTGAAATGGGGTGCAAGCAGGAGGAAAAACGTAGTGAAAGGCAGGTAGGGAAGTGCAGGAAGGGTGTAGGAAAGAACCATAGCTATCCATTTCTTGTAGAGTAACAACTGTGCACTTTGACAGAATTGTTACATAACTTTGAACTCTCAACCCCAAAGAGAGGGGTGAGGACAACTTAACTGCATTGTCAAGCCAATTGGACCAAATTATATGTATCCAATGGACACATGTGCGAAATGGAAAGCTATGTATGGGACAATATTTTTTGGGGGGGACAAGTGCCCATTTTTTTTAAAGTGAGAATGGATTGTTGAGGAAGGGACATAGGTACATTTGGGGGAGGTAAGTTGAATAGGTGAGGGTGCATTTGCACACAGACAAGACAGGCAAGACAGTAGACGGGGTGGTGTGTGACACATGAGGGGAGTGAACACCTTGCATAGGGAGGGTGTTGTGGAATCCAAGTCCCATGTGCCTCCAGACAGCAGCAACATGACTCACATCCCCACCCATGGGACTGTCAGCACTGATCATTCACTGACCGGGGATGGCAGTGCTGGAGGCTGGGCACTACCAGGTCAGCCAGCATGCCCTCAATCAGGCACAGGCAGCAGTCAAACCCATGGTAGACTATCCTGAGCTCTACCACTCCCAGAGGGGGGCCAGGCCATGTCCCATGCGGCAGTACTACCTGGCACCACAGGTAGTGCAGGGGTAGCAGAGGGGGCACCATCGGTCTGGGTCTGGGACCCAGTGCCACTGCCGGTTGAGGCAAGGTAGGCTGATCAGATGGAACTGGCCTACTTGACGTGCTGTGGTAAATGAGGTATAGCAATAAGTTAAGGTTAGTAATAACCAAATCATTGTTAGTACTAACAGAATAGAACATCATTTTAATTAATCCATATACATATTAATGTATATTATGTGTAACACAACAGTAAATAACATAACAGTCAGTATGTTAACAATATACCAGTAAGAATTAAAGCATAAGGCCAACAAAATACTTAGTTTAACAACATATGTTAATATTGAATCATAATAACACATAACAGTAGTACATCACATTTTATAAAAATATAGTTAGTTTAACAAAATATGTTAATATTAAATCATAATAATAAATAACAATAATAAATAAATGAAGATATGGGGTGGGGAGAGACAGAGAGAGAAACAACCCATTACTGACAATGCAGACTATATCCCTGAAAACACTGATAATAAATACTCTACAGGCATGTAGTATCAGTTCTAAGTACAGTGACTACAATTGTCCTGTATCTGATGTAGCACATACATACCTCTCAAGCTGTTAGCATGGGTCAGTATGGGCCATGCAATGACAAATGCAGGTGCACAACTACACAGAAAACTTTTACATAATGTGGACTTCTATAACTGCCAAAGTGTTCTGTAAGTGGATTTGGGAATACATTGCATTCCAGGTAATCATTTTTCTGGTAATCGTGTGACTGACGGATTAGGCAGTTTTAATTACAGTATGAGAAATCGTGACACTTGAGAGGCATGTTTGTGCACAGTACATAAAGTAAACATCTGTCATGCCTTAGCTGGCAGGCATGAGAATAGAACCCAATAGCTGTGACTGCAAGGGATATCTGAAAAAAATGTAACATTGACTGCAGCAGTTTAGTACAGACATGCAAGGAATACAGCCATTCTGGGAATATGTAGACAGATGTATTTAGTAATCAACAATGCTGCTGAACACTTTATTGTTATTGCCGATAAGTGTCTGTGAAACGTTAGCACAATCATATCTGCTCATAACATGGGCTACCCCGACTATATACCATTTGTTCCTGGAGTGGGAGAAAAAGAGAGCATTATGTGACTGCATTTGTTTTGCATTCTAGAACTATTACAGTGCTATAATTGACTGCAGTGACACTAGAACACACATGCTTGGAATATGGCCATACTGCATTTATTAAAACAGATTTCTGTAGGAATCAACAATGCTGCTTAACAGTTTATTGATATTACTGATACATGTCTGTGAAATCCATACAATATCTGCCCATAGAGTGGGCTACATCACCCATATAACTTTATTACCTGACATAGGAGAAACAGAGAGGATTATGTGACTGATAGTGGCCTTGAGACAGCCTTGGACTGTACTGTGAGTTAAACAATACACTTTTCAGGCCATTAGTTTTGCATTCTACAGTTATTACAGTGTTACACTTGACTGCAGCAACCTTACCATAGACAAGCAATGTAAACAGCTGTGCTGCAATGGTTATGACAACACAGTCCTGCTGTACACCATTCTGCTTACTGTTATTGGCATTGTTTAATGCAATACAGTTATGGTTCATGTATTGCACTACAGCTCTAATTGCCCATTTACTGCACTACAGTTCTACTTGCCCATTTATTGCACTACCGTTTTTATTCTGTATACTTTATTGCAGTAAATGCTTTACTCTTTCTTGCTTATTGTACTACAGTTAGCATAATAAATCCATACATACGACACTCACAGTGCAACCTGGCTAGGCGCCCGGCATGGGACTTGACATTGCGAGTCCTCTCAGCTGCAGCTGTTAGAAGAGAAGTACACCATTATGCATACCAGGTTTGCAAACATTCAGCTAGCATATTGGTAAAACAGTGAAAAACATACTTACATATTTGTGGGGCATGCCCAGCTCTTGTATCTTGGACCCAGGTGTCCAAGGTTCCCCTCTTTCTCCTCTTCAGATCATCATAATGGTAATGACACTGCTCACCTGTGAGGGGGATACCAGTAACACTGCTGAGTTCCCTGGCCAACTGGTCCTAGGCCCCTGCCTTACACTTCAAGCCATGGAAACCACCATGCAGCAGCCTGAGTTCATGATTTTTTTCCAGGAGCCCAACAAAGATCCTGGATGCCTGAACACCCCATCTCTGTACCCAAAAGCACACACATTCACTAGCACTGCCCACCATATCACCAGTTGATTAGACTCCAAAGACTGTTGCTGAATTCCCACCTATTGTGCCTAATATAGGGTATTTTCCTCTCCTTACACGTCATTGAGCAACATCCAAAAATGTCCCGTGTCACTTAGCAGTGCGCAAATCAAATAAGCAGAGCTAAGCAGTGTGAAAACTGACAGAAATGGGGCTTTAGCTGAGCTTAGCACTGCTCAAACAGAGGTAGCTATTGCCATGTTTAAGCAGTGCTGAGCACAGTGCAGCAATGCCATATTTCACAAATTTGTTTTCAAAATTAAACATATATAATAAATTAAATTGCAGACATCTTATCACTGCTATGGACTTAAACCCAGGACCTACTAAGCATTAGGCTGTATCTCTACACATTTAGCTACTCAGATAGTATGAAAACTAGTAAACATTCACATATGCTACTGGGCAACCTGTTAGCGTTGCTAAGCGCTGAGCATGCAAATGCACTTAAATAGAACCAGACATAAATAATTAATTACATCTGGTTTCTATTTTTAGATGTCTAGCAACTGTCAGCTATGTATTTATGAATGCCGGTCAGCTCTGCGGTGCTCAGTGCTGCACAAACAGGAATTAAGAAAAAAACAGAAAAAAAATTTAAAATAAGAAAAATATGCAATTATGATAATTAATGACATCAGGTTTCTATTTTAAGATGTCTGTCGGGTGTCAGCTGTCAATATGTAAGCACACCTTGGCATTGCTCCACTCCACTCTGCACATAGCAAACATACAAAAAAAATAAAATAAAATGTTACACATCTGAACTAATTCGCAGCATTTCAGCAGTAATGGGGAGCAGTACAGAGAGCCTCACCCTGTAAGGATCCACAACGTGAGTAGCCTCTACACTTCTCCCTATACCGATATCCCTGTTCCTATGCTTTCCCTTGGCAGTGCGCCATCATTAATATGCATGGCACACTGCCAAGGGGGGGGGGGTGTCCGTATACATGGATACATTCTGTGTAGGTTCTACATGGTGCCTACATGGATTTTATTAAATCCTGAGGTGTGTTTCTTTTGTGGGGAGGAAAATACAGCAGAGGTAGGTATTTTTGAAATGTAAAAGAATTTTGAAACTCTGGAAAAAGTTGTATGAAGAAAATGTTTTTGAGCAGATTAATGATATTTGCAATACAGATAAGAATATGATGTATGGATATTATAACAGAAAGAAGAAATAATATGTAAAAATGGTAGATAAGAATTTATTTTACTTAATATGGGTTATTTAGAATGAAAGACTGAATGAATTTTTATTTAGTGAGAAATTAATTTTGGCAGATATATTGGAAAAAATCAGATTATGATTATGGAAGAAGGAGCATGGGTCAATCATAATAATGCAAATGTTATAAGAAAAATGATTAATAGTAAGAGATAGAAGTTTGTATATATTTGCCTGTAAATCTGTAAATAATGTTTTTATGCTCTGTTAAATAAAGGACCCATAATATTTTCAATAAGTGTCATGGGATCTTTTACAATCACCTGGGCTACCAACACCTCAAGTAGATGGAGCTTCAGTTTTGTGTTTCATCCAAAGAAAACTGGGTATTTGAAAAAGCATTTGCTCTATAATGGAAAAGGATGTCAAAAAGGGTCAGATCTTGTATGACTTCAAAGGGTATACACAGATCTCGATTTAGGAGTCTATTAGAGACTTGAGTAATGAAACAACTAACAGTGTGTCCTGATAGCTAAAATTCTAAGGCCAACGAACTTTTAGTGATAAATCTCTGAAGTCTCCCAAGTTGAGTGATATGTTTATACAAATGAATACCAAAAGGGTCATTAGATTCAATAATGGTCTGTTGAGTCTGCTAAGATATAAGTGAAGGATAATTAAGATTTCTTTGGATTTATAGAAGGTATTTGGAAATTAGATGAATGCAAAGGAAGGATTTCTGAACTGCAACAGACTTGATGGTCAAAAGATAAGGAATTATTGACAGGACTACCTAGACCCCTTATGATGGTGCTTAGCTGGAATGGTACATCACTTGTATGCTATGTACATGTTTTCACATTTAGTTTGAGACCATTGTCCATACATTGTTCCTTAACATGGCCTAAACCATGTTAAACAACTTTGTGTCAGTGTTAGGTCGAAAAACAACACCCAGTTTATAGTTATCTGCAAATTTAGATAGCCATAGGACAGAACTGTTACCATGAAGGCTTGAGAAATAGATGACAAACAGGAGAGGACCCAACACTGAGCCTTGTGGTACACCACTGGTAACACTTTTGCTTTCAGAAGAGATACCTGCAACTCTAAGCACATTAGTTATTTCAGATAATCAGTTAGCTATCCAGTGCAAGGCATAACGATTATTTATTTATTTATTTATTTATTTATTTACATTTGTTGAGCGGGAGTGTCCGACTGGACGTAGGTCCATTTTCAGCAGAGGCCCGGGGAGAAAAGCTCCACAGTTAAAATATACAGACAGTAGTTACATTGGATTTACAAAGCAATTAACAATTTGATTAACATAGCAATTAATTACAAATGTAGTTACAGATGAAGAACATAGTACATCAGTAGACAACTAGAATCTTTATCTGCGAAGTACATAACAGACATTAACAATTGTTACAATAAGAAGTTCCTGCTGTATAATAAGTAGTAGGCTTATGAGCATCTGAGCTTGCTATAATCAAGGTAGTTAGTGGGGTGGAAAGAAAGGTAGTGATTGGATGGGGTGGGTGATATTAGAGTGGGAGTTGCAAGGGCATAGCCAGCATATTTTTAGGTGCGCTTTTCGTAAAGTTTTGAAGTGGGTGCATTTATATTCAGATTTGCACGTCCATCAAAAATGCTTGCATGCGAAATACTGTCAAAGCCCTTTATCAAGTGCAGATATGTTGTATATACCTATTAACCACTACATATTGCTTCAGTGACTTTTTCAATGAAATTAATGACGTTAAAGAGGCAATAGCTACCTTTGATAAAGCCAAATAAATGAGGGCCTAGGTTTAAGAGATTTTCAATGTGCAGAATATTGAGGACTGAGAAAATCAAATGCCCAGTTTTCCCAAATTATAGGACTGTCTGGATTCTGTTTTTAACTGTATGAAAAAATTACTGATTCAAGATCAAACTAATGAAACCTGAGTGTATGCTAGTGCATGCTACTGATCACACTTCACAGATCCCTTAATCACCCCCATTTATCTTCTTCATTAGCAATCAGAGATTCCAGCTAAGCTTAAGGATACAGGTGTTTAGCATGGTAATGCATTGACACAAATAGGACCAGGTATCAATAGGTATTAGATCATCCTACTTCTAGTTTATGAAGATCAGCTGGATCAGACACCTAATTCCAAGGTGACCATTTTGTTACACAACCTAAACCGGGACACTTAAGCTGCAGCCTATTTATAGGCCTACAGCCCTACACTAATCCCTGTGCCCTACATGTGGAACATGCCTTGCAACACTAAACTCAAAGATTCTGGGAAATATCTTTACAAAAATAGGGACAGATTTTAAATATTCCTTTTCTAACCTTAGAAAGTTGCTAGAATAACAGGATTTTGTGTTAACATGCATTTTCTGAAGTATATGAAGCCTACAACTCAAAAGTATGACATTATTTAGTTGGTTCAGTCCTCAGTGATTTACCAGAAAACCATAATTTTTATGAGGATTCGACACGGACCAAAAATATGAGTAAAAAATCTGGACATTCTGGACAGTTGCGAGGTATGCTATGCACCAAGGGAATTGGCTATATGGCTAATTTGCTGAGAAAATTATTTTCTTCTCTGTTCATTACCAGTGTGTCTGTTACACAATACACATTCCATGGAATACACATGGTGTGATACTGGGTGAGGAAAGGTCACAGAGCAGTAAATAATGGGAGCCAAAGGATCAAAAATAGGGACACTTTTTAAATATTGCTTTTACAAATGTAGAAAGTTGATAGAATGACAGGTTTTACATTAGCACAAATTTTCTGAAAGGTATTAAATCTGAAACTCAAATGTCTGTCAATATTTTCTGACATAAATACTCAATGATTTGCCAACTATTTGCTAGAAAACTATAATTTTATGAGAAATGGACTAAAAATATGAAGCAAAAATCTGGACATTCTGCAAAAATCTGTACAGTTAAGAGCATACCTCTCATGCTCCCAGCACAAGAAATCTGGACAAAGGCCCAAAAATATGGATACATTTTAAATATTGCTAATATAAACTTAGAAAGTTGCTAGAATAAAAGGTGTTGCGTTAACATGAATTACCTGAAAGATATGACGTTCAAACGTCTAATTATTTAGTGACTTCAACCCTTAATGACTTACAAGAAAATCACAAGTTTTATGAGGAACAGACTTAAAATATGAGTCAAAAATCTGGACATTCTGTGAAAATCTGAGAAGTATGGGTAAGAGGTATGATCGAGAGAGAGAGAGAATGAGAGCGAGAGACTGTGTATGTGAGAGATCGGGAGAGAGTGAGAGCAATCATGAGTTGACGCATGTATGAATGAGGAAATGAGTGTGTGTGAGAAATCAGGAGAGCATGAGAGTGATGTGTGAGTGTCTGCATGTATGTATGAGGGAGTGACTGTGTGTGTGTGTGTGTGTGTGTGTGTGTGTGTGTGTGTGTGTGTGTGTGTGTGTGTGTGTGTGTGAGAGATCGGGACAGAGTGAGAGCAATTGAGCAAGACTGTGTGTGAGAGAGAGAGTGAAGAGTGACAGCGAGCATGCGATCCCCTAGCAACGATTAAGATGTTTGTGTATACTTCTCGACCTCTTACAGCAAGAAATCTGGACAAGGCTATAAATAATATATATGGGTGTGTGTGTGTGTGTGTGTGTGTGTGTGTGTGTGTGTGTGTGTGTGTGTGTGTGTGTGTGTGTGTGTGTGTCAGAGAGAGAGAGATGAGTGAGAGTAATTCCTGGCAGCAGCATCAAGAGGTTTGCATACCTAACAGTCTGTAACACTCGTTTTATTTCATTTAAATTTGTTTTGTGGGGCAAGTACACATTTACTAAACTAATCCGCTCTGCCATCCAATAGACACAAATTTATACATACCTGCCCAGCTTATATTTTTCTTCTTGGACTACTAAAGGAGCTCCTCTTCTAATCATGGATATAACTCTCCCACAACCTGCCTTGTCTATATTCTGACTGTGGACCTAACAGAATATTTTGTTGTCTACGAAACTGCCTGAAGTTTTTGTTTTGGTTCACTTATTGAAGCAGCACTACAAATGCCGGAAACCATTCAGACTAAACTGGGACATTTTTGCATTCCAAAGACAACGTTTGGGATTCCAGGGCAGAGACTTCCAAACTGGGATTGTCCTGGAAAAACTGGGACCGTTGGTTACCTTGCCTAATTCCAACTGTTGAGCTGGCAATGGTTGCTCATCCACTGGTATTATTTAGTCTGGACTACTATAGATCTTTCTACAAGGGGGTGTCAAAATGACTATGCAGATTACCTTCAGCTACTCCACAATTCTGTAACAAATGTACTGTCTAGTTCATCCTGGTTTCATCATATTAGTGTTGGGTGCCATAGTATCTGAACTGGCTACTAGCTATGTCTCAGTCAGTTTTAAAGGTTGTCTTGCTTAATTATCCAGCTTTGCACAACATGGGTTTCACCTGCTATAGATTTGTTGTTGTCATTCCCACATCCTTGTACATTGGGACATCAGGCAACAGATTTCTAGCTGTTCCCAAAGTCAGGACTGAAACATCAAGCAGATTCTTGTTTACCTTGGCCCTACTTCAGTAGAATAAACTGTCTTCTGTCAAGGTAAATGACAATGAGACTTAATTTTAACAAGACCTTAAATATCACTTTTTCTGATGGGAGTTGAAACCCAGGATAAATCTATGCTCTGATGCATTATAATTAGATCTTGTTCATTGTTTTTTCACCTTGGCAACCAAATTACATTGCTATGTCTGCATTTTAATAATATGCTTTTTCTGTTAACTGCAGTTTGTTGTATATGTGTAAGGTTTAGGACTGTAAACACTTCAATAAACATAACTTTTATAATGCATTGCTTAAGGCTGTGAGCACTTTGATAGCCATAAATAAAATGACACACTTCTAGTATATAACTTTTCGTTTTATTACTTGAACTTCTTATTTCACTTCAATCCTATTTTCTCACAAAATGATTTTATATAACATATAAGACTGGGAATTCTCTTTTCTTTTTTTGTCTTTTATTACTTTTACAGCATATTTCATTATCTTTTCTGTTTGTTTTCACACAAAAAAATCACATTAATTAGTCATAGAACATTTTTACATCCCCTCTCACTCCTTCAGACTTTATTTTCCATTAAGTGCAGTTCATACTACACATCTTCATTCTCCAGTCCCTCATACCTATTTCCTTTGTTCTATTTTCTTGACTGAGACTATCCTTTTTTGTCTTCCATTATCTATATCTCCTCTGCTTTTTTTAAATATTTTTTTTCAAAAGTGAAGATTCGCACTTATATAAGTTCCGCTGCAGTATAAAATATTTTAATAATGCTTAGTCTCCTTATCTATATTCCTTTGAACTATATTTGAAACAGCATAATTTCTCATTTCATGCACACTGAGAAAGCAGCTTCGATATATGTAAAAAATATATTTCCTGGGTTTTAACAGTACAGATATCTGGAAATTTGCTTCACTTTTATAACATTTTTCATTTTGTTCAAGTTCCCTGAGCAGCTGATCCCCATGACCAAATTCCCACATTTTATACATAAAATCTTTTTGTTTTCATATATAACATTAATACCATTTTACATTATCCCTATATTTTACCTAGCTACATACATGCTCTGCACTATATTAACATCGGAGACCCTACTTTAACTTATGCATAATGCAGCATGATCATTTTTGAGTTACTCAGAGGCTCTGTACAGCCTACATTGTACGGCAAGCCACATCATCTTACATTATTGCCTAAATTATGTAATACATCTCCCAATCTCTCTCTTCCTTCCCCCTGACAAAATGTGGGTAAGCATTTAAGCATAGCCTAAATTCCCTCATCTGTCTTGCCTAAACATTCTCAACAATTGCTTGTTCAAGGCCTAAATTCATGCATCTATCTGTGTCAAGCATGGTATCTACCATTTGTGGTCCACCTAATTCAAGAATGGCCTAAAGCTTACTTATCCATCAGGATCAAACATAATTTGTACCACTTGTTTTTGAACTGATCATGCCATTACCAATAGGACACCTCAGTCAGATATAGTCTGTGGCACTTGCATTTCAACCGAAATGTATATATTTTATTTTATCAGTTTTACCCCCACTGTAGTACTCTGACCACCTGCCAGCATATATTGGAGACACAAAGTTATAAAATGCCAGGATTTGCAAGCAAAAATGAGAGCAATGCGGTAGAAGGATACTCAAGACAGTTTCAATAGCAGCAGGAAAAACAGGTCTAATAAAAAATAATTTACAGTCGTATTTAAATATGCTACTGATAAACGTAACTCCATATGAATTACAGAAAGAGTCAATGCTAGGCACATTGTGAGTGCTGCAAAGAGCACTTTTGGCTAACATCAAAGCCTCAAACAATACTAATTTCATGAGCTTTAATCATATCCTGACTTAGGAATGGGGTCCATTCTCATTCTATTATTAGAAACCCAAAAGACTTGAAGAAATTAACCCGAGATCCTCCTCTCCTCTTCAGGCCAAAGTGTCTGCCTTTCCATCCTGGGACTATGCTTCTCCCATGGAGAGAGGGAGGGCAAAAACAAAGTTGTCGCACTAAACTTGGGAAGGTTGTGCCAGTGCTTTGGTATGGTATTACCCTTAACAGCTCATGGGAGATTTTTTTTTCATGCAGCATGACCCCTCATTTTGGCAGCCTGATGCAATGTACTACTTTACTGAAAACGACTGTACACATGAATGCTTCTAGTATCTAACATTTAGCTTTAGAGAGAATGTTGCTAACTTCTGTGTGTGACTCAGTCATATGTACCTAGCTCAATCTACATGGCCGTTACTAGATGTCACTAGTGCTGTTTCTCAGACTCCCCCTTTCTTGCCAAAATGGGCAAGCCATTAGCTGTTCACTATGTCCCACCTTCGCCAACCAGCTCTTCAAGTGAGCACCCTGTAACTGTTCCTGGATCATTTTTGTTACAGACAGCATTTCAATTCTCTACACTCTAAACCAGCCATTTCACCATAAAAATATTAGCATACTAGGTTTTAGTTTAATCAAACAAATATGCCTCAAAACTATGAAACAATCTAAAACTGCTCTTCCACTTAGGCCAGAAATGACCTGTACAATTTCAGCAACAAACACATTTTATTGTGTTAAGATTATACATTTCTTTTGGTCAACTTATGCAGGCAAAACACTGCAGACTGACTGAGCAAAGAAATTACCCAGATAAACAGCTGAAACATAAACCATTTAATGTGCACAAATTTGACATTTTTCCTAAGTAAAACGCCTTCTCAAACATTCTCCAAAGGCTATTTACGTAGAGATATTGCCAGTAATAAACAAGTCTGATGCTTCATGGCAGCATATTAAGTTGCTGTGAAGCACAGAGTGAATAAATGCCAAAGGCCATTTTTCATGCTCATTAAACATGGCTTTGCCATTTAACAAGAATAAAATAAAAAAAGGTAAAAATTAAAAAAAAACTCAACTACCTATGTAACAGAAATTACAGTGACTTGCAGCTTTACTTCCCCTCAGTAAGTGCAGCATAAAAAGAAGTGTTTTGCAAGGTGGAAAAAATGAAGACAAATAAATATTATTATGTGAGAGTCAATGTGTGTGTGTGTGTGTGTGTGTGTGTGTGTGTGTGTGTGTGTGTGTGTGTGTGTGTGTGTGTGTGTGTGTGTGTGTACGAGAGAGAATGCACATGGTAAGACATCTGCCATCAATATACATTGTCAATATAACAAGAAGCATGGAGCTGTAATGTCTGGCATTATTGATTGAATGTAATCCTCACAGATTTACAAAAAATGAAAGACTGTATGATTAATACAACAAAAGCAAGACACAAACTCAGGGAGAGTTGAGAGGCATGTGAAAATTGCAGTATATTTTCTTGGTTGTTCCTAGAGTTGTAGTTTTGTTCTCTGATTTGGAGTAACAATTTAAAAGTTGAGCACCAAGAGTCAGAATACTGTAAAATCAGAGAATTAAGGAAAAAAGCAACACAGTAATATGTAGGCAGCGAGACATTTCATATATGATGCCTAGTGACATTTTCTGTCCACAAGCAGAGCAAATCTAAGTATTTTATTTTCAGGTACTTGAATTTGTGAGTGCTTTATGCTGAATGAAAGGCAATAAGGGAAGATCATCTTCAATTTTTGGTGTTAGGAAATAGGAATTTAACAACATCCTTATAGGTTCATAGGTTCATGGGTAGGTAATAGGCTATTGGCCCTTGGCTTTTGCCACCCAAGAAAATAATTTTCCTGTGCCTCTTTTGAGCAGAGTCACAGAAGTGATCCCTGGGTGAATTTTCTATCTCCCATCCAATCATTAAGATTTTCCTTGAAGAGTGCTAATGAGGAGCTTTGTTTGATATAGGTAGGTAGTTTGTTCCAGAGTATGGGAAGTTTCTGGGACAGAAATCTATCCCTCCAGAATGTTCTGTTTATTGTGGTGACAAGGTTTTGGTCCCTAGAGCATGTAGCTCAGAGGGATTAGGATTTCTTTAAGTGGAGCATGTCCAACAGCTCTGGGTTTGACATAGCTTTGTATGTTAGGCAGAGATCGCCTCTGAGTAGGCGATATGTGATGGAGTAAAGCTAGAGTTTTGTTGAGACAGTCTGCGTAGGGCATCTGTTTGAGACCAGTAATCCTCTTTGTGAGGTATTTCTGTGGCCTTTCCAGTTGTTGTAGATGTCTTGTGAAGTACATACCAAAAGGAGCGCTGTATTCTATAATGGGTCTAATGAGTGATGAGTGGATGGGAACAATGACCTCTTTTTTCCTGAATGAGAAACCTTTTGTGATGAGGTGTGCCACATAGAAGGATTTCCTGACTACTGTGGTGATGTGATTATCAAAGGAGAGACTACTGTCCACCTGTGTCCCAAGGTCTCTTATCACACATTCGGTGTTAAGTAGACTACCACCTATGTGGTAATTCATGGGTACAGAGTTTTTACCAAAAGGGATGACAATGCACTTTTTGGCATTGAGCTTGAGGCCATGGCTTTGACACCAGGCATCTGTCTCAGTGTGTTTTTTGTATGATGTCCACATCATTAGGAGTTTCGATTATGGATCCTAGTTTGCAGCTATCTGCGAACTTCATTAGCCAAAGACCTTCTGTGTTAGCCTGTACTTCAGAGAAGTAGATATTAAACAGGAGAGGACCCAGGACTGAACCATGTGGTACTCCACTTGTCACTGGTCTGAAGTCAGATTTGGAGTCTGCTACTTTCACAGTGTGGGTTCTGTCAGTGAGCCAGTTGGCAACCCATCTTGTGACATAGGGCTTTATACCTAGTTTAGTGAGTTTATCTGTAATTCCAGAGTGGGGGATGGTATTGAAAGACTTGGCGAGATCAAGATAGGCTGTGTGAACCACCTTACTCTCATCTACGGCTTTGGTGACCGCTTAAAAGAAGTATATCAGGTTTAGGAGACATGACCTGCCTTTTACAAACCCAAACTGGGTGGGGTCCAGAGTTTGGAGATTACCAATGTCATTGTTTATAAGTTCCATGATGATATGTTCCATAGCCTTGCAAACCAGGCTTGTCAGGCTAATGGGGTGGTAGTTCCCGGGGTCTGTGGTGGTTCCCCATTTGTGGAGTGGGATAACCATCGCTGTGCGCCATTACAATGAGCACAAAGCTTGAGGTGAGGCAATGATTGAACACAGTACTTAGGTGGGGTGCCAGTTCGTTCTGTAGTTCATGTAGAACGCAGCCTGGGATGTTGTCAGGTCCCATGGATGCTGTATTCTTGGCTTTGAAGAGTGTGGTTTTTACCTGTGCAGTCGTGATTACAGAAACTTTGCATTCTTCCGGTATAGAGATGGGCCCTTTAGGGGGTGAGAGGGGGGTAAAGTTGCACTGGATGTTGGCAATATCAGTTGGTTCTGTATATTTAGTGCCATTATGCTGTAACATTTTTCGCATCGTGCAGCACCGTGGGGCTATGGTTAAACTATCCCAGGTGCCAAGAAAGTCTGCTCTTCAAATTTTCCCTTAGAACTAGCTGGTTTCTCAGTAGTAGCACTAAAATCTGAACCCCTGTGACTAACACTTGCTCTAGAACCTGCTGAAAAGCACTAGAAAGCCTTAAGCTGATACAAGCACTCAACTCTCCTTGTTAATAAGGATAAATTAATCGTAGGCACTAAACAGCCTATAATTGCAAAGTACCTTGCAAAGGTAAGGGAAAACAACTCTTTTACTTTACAAAAAAAGCACCTAAACAGGCATGTCCAAGAGTCAGCTTCTGGTGATTTCTCCTGTCCACCTGGTTAATATGGGCATACTGGGGCAATGCAGCAACTGCCTCATGTACACAGACAACCCTCTCCTCCTACCACCCAACACTACAACTTGTGAGAGATGCACTTATATAGCCAAACTGGAAGCAAAGCTCTCTCCAGCCAAGATTATGCTGGACAGTCAAGAGGAGAAGGTTAACACCTGCACTACACCTCAAGCAACACATAGCCCTTCAAAACTCACACCATCAACACCCACACATAGCCACACTAAACCCACATATGCGGAGGCCCTTAACATTAACCTGCCCAAGCAACAAGGACCTTCGAAGCTGAAATGCAAACACCAGTCACAACCAAAATGACACATAGCTCACAACACTAGTGTGCCACCCAACAACAGCCCCTAAGGCAAGACAATGGACCCAATGCTCTCCTCCAAAAAAAGAAAGACAATCTGGTGGTCCCCTGCCATAAACAAACTATACAACTGAAGGAAGAAACTGTTGCAGAAAAGAGGAAAATCCCAGGATGCAAAAAACTCCCTTACCAGCCGCAGTAAAAAGCTGAGATCCCTCATAAAATCCTCCAAAGCTAGTTACGAAAATAAAATTGCCAAAGATTCCAAAGACAACCACAAGGCATTCTATAGTTATGTCAAAAATCTAAATGGCAATGCTCAGATCTGCTCTGAGCTACAACAGAATGGCATTAAATATACTGATCCCAAGGATATTGCCAATATCCTGGCAGATCGATTTAGTGCCAGCTTCACCCCCCCTCACCCACTAAAGGGCTGAGCTCAATACCAAAAGATTGCCAAATTCTGGTAATAAAAGCCACACAGGTAGGAACCACACTCTCCAAAGCTAAGAATACAGCATCCATGGGACCAGATGACATCCCAGGCTGTGTACTACATGAACTATAAAATGAACTGGCACTTCCCCTAAGTGGGACCAGATGACATCCCAGGCTGTGTGCTACATGAACTATAAAATGAACTGGCACTTCCCCTAAGTGTCATGTTTAATCATAGCCTCACCTTAGGCTCCATGCCTACTGAGTGGTGGACAGCTACAGTTATCCCACTCCACAAGGGGGGATCCACCTTGGATCCCAGGAACTACCGTTCCATCAGTCTGATGAGTCTGATCTGCAAGGGCATGGAATGCATTATCATGAAACTTATAAACAAAAACATTGGCTACCTTCAAACACTGGACCCCACCCAGTTTGGGTTGGTGAAGGGCTGATCTTGTCTCCTGAACCTGATTGACTTCTTCGAATCAGTCTCCAGAGCTGTGGACGAGGGTAAGGTGGTCCACACAGCCTATCTGGACCTTGCCAAGTCCTTCAACACCATCCCCCACTCTGGAATCATAGATAAACTTACTAAGCTCGGTATAAATCCCTACATCACTTGATGGGTTGCCAACTGACTTACTGACAGAACCTAGACTGTAAAAGTAGCCAACTCCAAATCCAGCTCCATACAAGTGACAAGTGGAGTACCTCAGGGTTCAGTCCTGGGACCACTCTTGTTTGGCATCTACTTCTCTGAAGTACAGGCCAACACTAAGGGACTCTGGCTAACTAAGTTTGCAGATGACTGCAAACTGGGAGCCATTATTGAATCCCCAAATGATGTGGATATTCTACAAACAGGCCTTACAGGAATAGATGCTTGGTGCCAGAGCCATGGGCTCAAGCTTAATGCCAAGAAATGTATAGTTATCCCCTTTGGGAAAAAACATGTACCCATGAATTACCACATAGGTGGCAGTACACTAAACACCAAAAGTGTGTTGAGAGACTTAGGACACAGGTGGACAGTGGTCTCACCTTCAATAACCACATCACCACAACAGTCAGGAAATCCTTCTATGTGGCACACCTCATCACTAAGGGCTTTTCATCCAGAAAAAAGGAGGTCATTATCCCATTGTACTCACCCCAAATTAGACCCATTTTAGAGTACAACGCCCCATTTTGTATGTACCTCAAAAGACATCTGCAATAGCTGGAAAGGCCGCAGAAATACCTCACTAAAAGAATCACAGGCCTAAAGCAGATGCCCTATGCTGACTATCTAAAAAAACTCCAACTATACTCTATGGCATATCATCTACTCAGAGGCAATCTCTGCTTAATATACAAGCCCGTGTCAAACCCTGAGCTGTTGGACATGCTCCACTTAAAGAAATCCCTCAGATCCACACGCTCCAGGGATCTAAACCTTGTCATCACAATGAACTAAACATGCTGGAGGGATAGGTTCCTGACCCAGAGACTCCCCATACTCTGGAATAGACTGCCCATACATGTCAAGCAGAGTGCCTCCTTGGCCCTCTACAAAAGGAACCTTGACGATTGGATGGGAGATAGGAAATTCACCCCAAGGATCACGTCAGTCACCCTGCTAGACAGGGGTCCAGGGAAGCAAATATTGTGGGAAGAAATATCCGGGGAATTGTTTGGCTAGGCTTGTATAGGCCCTAGGGCCAATAGCCTAGTACCAACCTATGAACCTATGAACTTAGAAGAAATCTGAGTATTGCCATTGAGATTCTTGACATAGCTATAGAATGCTTTGTGGTTGTCTTTAGACTCAGTGGCGATTTTGTTTTTGTAACTAGCTTTGGAGGATTTTATGAGGGATCTCAGCTTCTTACTGAGGCTGATCAGGGAGTTTCTCCAATCATGGGATTTTACTCTTTTTTGCAACAGTTTCTTTCTTCTGTTGTAGAGTTTATTTATAGCAGGAGACCACCAGATTGGCTTCCTTTTTTTTGGAGGATAGCATCTTGGTTCTGTTAGGGATTGCATGATTCATGCACTCGTGCAAGTGCTTATAAATTGCATTTGTGTAGGATTCAGCAGTCGTACCTCTATTGTCCATCTGCATGGGTGTCGTGAAGTTTGTCACTTCTGTCTTAAGAAGCGTGAAGTTGGCTTTGGAGACATTTTTTTACGGTAGTTTCCCTAAAAGGGGGGGGGGTGGGATGTGGATGTCTAGGGTGATTAGCTTGTGGTCAGATCTGACCGAGTTATTGACCTCTGATGTGGAACACCGGTTGCCCATATTGATAATGACCAAGTCTAGGATATTGCTGCCCCTGGTGGGGGTGTGGATAGGTTGATCCAAGGCATTAGAAGTTATGAATTCCAGAAAATATTGAGCAAAAGAGTTGATACATGAGTAGTTTTCCCAGTTAATGGTGGGGTAGCTGAAATCACCCATTATTAGGGTGTTAGGTTGTACCTTAATATTTTCCAGTGTATCAAGAAATGAGAAGTGGGAATCCTGAGGCATGGTGGTGGATCTGTAGCAAAATACAATTTGGATTGCGGTCTTGCCCAGAGTTAGTTGCACTTGGAAAATCTCGGATGCATTATGCGGAGCAACTAGCCTGGAGGTGTGAATATCCTTAATGAATAATATGGACACGCCTCCGCCTTTATTGTTTCAGTCCAGGTTAGGTGGCCGAAAGGTGTGGTATTAATTATAGCCTGGTAATGCAGGGGTGCTCTCTGGAGACTTGATCCAGGTCTCTGTCACTGCACAGATGTCAATGTTCTCCATTTTAAGGAGTGGCTCAAGTGAGTGCATTTTGAGGTTTAGACTTCTAGCACTGAGTAGCATTGCCCTCAGATTTTGCTTGCTTGTACTTGCTACAGTGGTGAATGTGTCATTTGAACCTTGCCTATAAAAGCACTATAGGGGTGGCAACAGGCTTAGCCAGTATCCAGAATCCCAAGGGCAACAGGTGCAGGCCATCTCTGGCAAAGCATTGTTGTCTGTCAATCATGTCATCCCAGGCAGACAGATACTGGATCCCCTTAGAATGACACCAGAAGCGTAGCCAATTGTTGAAGTCAATCATTTTGTCCTTGTACTGTGGTATCATTCTGGGTGATGGCAAGATGCTACTCAGGGCTAGGGTCATACCTGCCTCGGCTACAAGATCGGACAGCTCCTCCATGTCTCTTTTCATTTAGTCCAGGGAGGTACATCTCAGGTCATTCACACCAACATGGACAATGACAGAGTCATATTTGTACTTGTTGTGGAGTGACCTGAGTGCATGCATTATGTGGCAGATCCTGGCACCTGACAGGCAGCTGAAAGTAACTTTCTTCCTGTTTAGCCTGGTGAGTGGAACATCAGTGTGCCTGACTATAAAGTCACCTATGACTAGAGTGTTGTGTACATTGTTATGCCTAATGGGCTGTGGTTGAGTGGCACACTGAGTTTGTGGGCTATGTGTCATTTGGGTTGTGTTGTGGAAGTGGAGGTTGCTTGCTTTTCTGCTTCAGAAGTCACTGTTGCTTGGGCAGATTTTTATTGAGAGCCTCCATGAATATAGGTGTGTATTTTGTGTTTCTATGTGTGTGTTGTGGTGGTGTAGGTTTTGAGGGACTATGTGATGAGTGTGGTGTGGTACAAGTGTTTACCTTCTCCTCTTGACTGTCTACTCCAGTCTTGGGTGAAGAGAGCTTTGCTTCCAGTTTGGCTATATAAGTGCATCTCTCACAGTGTGTAGGGCTGGGTGGTAGGAGGAGAGGGTTGTCTTTGTACATGAGGCAATTGCTGCATTGCCCCAAGATGCCCAGATTCATCAGGTAGACACAAGAAAACACCGGGAGCTGACCCTTAGACATGCCTGGATAGGTGCTTATTTATTAAGTACTAAAAGCTGTTTTCCTCTAGACAAGTGAGGAAAGTTGAGTGCTGTAGTGATTTGTAGCTTATTTAGTGCTTACAATGAGTTCTGAACAAGTGCTGAGCTCAAAAAAACAAAATTGATTGCTAAAACTAAAAATCTGGCTAGTTCTAAGGGAAAATTTGAAGAGCAGACTTTATGGCTCTGGGAATAGTTTAACCCTAGCTAAGCGGATGCATAAAGTGTTTTTTTTTAGATAAGCTACCTAGTGCTTACCACTCCCACTGATAAGCTAGAAGGTTTCCCTCCAACACAGAAAGTCTTGGGGGCTCAGAAACTTACAAACAGTCCTGGAAACAGCAAATATGTATCTGGACTAGACTACTTTCAGAAAAGGCAGGAAACAAGCTTAGATTTTGTTTTTTTTGAGAAGTGGAAAGCGAGAAAGGAGGAGTAGAAGATAATTCAAGGTTAAGAAACTAAGTGGGTTGGCCTTCTCAAATGTTCTCCCTGTATTAGGTAGAATGAGGTAATGACACTAGACTGGGAGGAGTGTCCCAGATCAAATTTACAGTAGGGGTAACTGCAAAGCCACCAAGTATAAGAACAGAATACCAATAGGGAGGCAGGATGGGAAACACAAATCAGAACAAACAAACCCAAACAGATGCTTAACAAATGTAAAAACATTCCAGTTAATAACTCACACTAGAAAAGTATGCAGCAGACAATAAAAGTGTTATAAATAACTTGTAAAAATAAGCAAAAAACAGGATACTTAGTTATATATCACAGATATATTTCCCTAGCAATGCCCAACCTGTCTGTCAAACATCATTGCTTACTTACAAAATCCATAGAAGCAAACTAGACAAGTGTGCATATGCAAACAACAGGCTGACTAAACAATAAAGACTGCAGTCTGGCAAAAATACACAAATCTGCCATCTCTCAGTTTAGGTATAATGTATTTATTTATTTTACATCTGTTTACCAGAAAAGTCCAACTGGACAAAGTTGCCCATTTTCAGCGGAGGCTCGAGATGAAAAGCTCCAGACATCATGTTAAACCATCACTATACAAAATTTTAGAAAAGAAAAGAAATATACAATATTTTAGAAAATAAATATACAAAATTTGTTAGACAACCTCACATGAAAAGTAGTACAAGAAGAAACATAAATAAACAAGACATAGCTATGTATAACACTCATCTAATTCATTGAATTACTTCATCCTTTGCTAAGCTTATTTTTAACCCTCTTAGGTGAACAGCTACTAAAAATAATATGGAACAGACCCAAACATCATTTGTGGCATTGTTGTCCTGTTAGGTTGTCACATGTCTGAGATCCAGAATTGCAAGTTTCAACTTTAGAAATGAAACTGATACCAAGATGGCTGCCGACTAGTCTAGTCCTTACTCTCTGAGCTCCTCACAGCTATTTAACTTTTGTTTTTTTTTACAACTTTACATCAACCTTTTTCCTCAAATTTTTATACTAAAAGATTTTATAAATCTTTTTCTACGCATTTGGATTATTTTTTCTTCTGGAATTATTATCCTGGGATTTATTTTACCTCAGAACATTATTGGTCTCTCTGCTGCTGGGACTCCTACTGCTTCAGTCTGTTCCTGGTTCCTGGTATCCTGTTAACTGCATTCCATTTCTGGGCATGGCTACAAAATCTGACTCCATGGAGACTCAGCCTACGAAGGCCAAATATACTTCAATGCTCTCTCCTGAAAAAGATTCAGGTTCAAAAAGACTGAAATCATCTAGACAACCTACAGAAACTTTTAATGTAAGTAATAAAGATTTAAATGGCTCAAATTTCCTTTTAGAAGAACTAAAAATAGCATTAAAACCAATCCAAAGTGCTATACAAAACTTTTCAGAACAGTTTACAGACTTTAGTAAATCTTTAAAGCAAATAAACGATAGTATTGTTACTATTGAAAATAAAATCTTAGCTTTGGAGGTTAAAACAGACTTATTGGAAAGTGACTTTAAATCTAGTGATAAAACTGTTTCAGATTTACAAGCTAAAATATTGGATCTGGAAGCCAGGAGTCGAAGAAATAACATCATTATTTGTGGTTTACCTGAATCTTATGACAATAAAAACTTGTTATCTGTGACTAAAAATATCTTTGAAACACTGTTAAATTGTGAAGCTTCTTCAAAATCTATAATTGTAGAGAGAGCACACAGAGCACTGCGTACAAAGCAAGATTCTTCCACACCAAGGTTAATTTATACTAAGTTACTAAACTTTCAAGACACTCTCCAGATCCTAGAAACTGCTAAAACAAAGAAACAATTCATATGGAAGTCTCACAAATTATCATTTTCCCAAGATCTTCCTGCACAGATCAAATTAAATAGACAAAAACTAGCCCCCTATTGTGCTGACTTGATAAAAAGAGGGATTAGATTTCGAATGGCATATCCTAATACCTTGTCTTTCACAGCTAATGACAAAAGATTTGTATGTTCAGATCCTAAAGATGCAAAAGACATTTTTCTTAAAACATTTAAAAAGCTTCCTGACACTGTATCTTAATATTCTACTGTTTAAGAACTACAATAAGGTTTGATCTTTTCTTTTCTTTAATATGACAGTATTGGTGTTACATGATTTGTAATTCTGGTGTGACATAATTATATTACCTTAAGAACTTGTCATGTAATTTACACATGATGTATTTGGTGTGACAGTGTGCAGTGACAGGATATATGCTTGTTAGATTTGTGTGGATTAATAGAAGCATTTAAATTCCTGTATTTACTTTTTTCTCTTTCTCTCACATATGCTTGCTGTGTAAATAGATAATATGTTAATTTTACTACAAGCTTTGGAGTTACAGCCTTCTGTGTAAGCTAAATGATTTTGGATGGAAAACATTCCATCTCAACATTCTAGCAAGAAAATCTTCCCCTCAGAGTTCCAGCTGATGCTCTGCATGAACATGCGCACACTACAGTCTCTCTGAGATGGATGGTGATGTCATCATTTGTGAGGAAAGAAGGACAGTTTCAAATACACAAGTCTGCTTGTTTTCAACAAGTATTCAATAGCACTAACTTTTTAATAGATCTGGCTATTATTTAAAGTGTTTTCTCTTCATAAATGAAGGTTGCTTTTTAAATTTAAACAGATTCATGTCACATAATATATTCAGTGACTTTTAGTGTGTCTGCATGACTTCAAAGCAAGCTGCTACTTTCATAAAGCAGAGTGAAAATGTTTCTGGAAACAAATGAACAGGTTAGTTTTATATATTAAAATTCTAAAGGATGTGTAAAGAAATGAACATATTTTCCTATTCAGAATATTTTTTCATACAATATTTTATATTATACTGAAGTGTTTAATTTGACAAATGTTACAAAGTATACCTGTTCATATGAAAGTTTCATGTTCTTTCTATTCTCTGCTCTCTCTTCTCAGAGGCTGGATGTGATATTTATGATTAGTAGTTTATGTTTAAGAAAGCCTTTACTTATTTGAAAGGTTTGAAATAACTATCTTTAATATGATTAGCTGAATCTACATGTATATATTTAAGCCCTTAGATTTACTGCATTTAGCTTGCTTGTTTCTGTTTTAATTAGATTTTCAAAATGTTTACTTTAAAAGCCTTGTCTTTTCATGCTGTTTTGCTATGTTACATCTATAGCTTAGAAGAATAGTATGGCTATATAACCTAACAGAGTCATTAGTAAAATATTCAAAAAGTAGATTTAAAATTATATGTATGCACATTGTTGTACATTCAGTCCAATATATATGATGCTGTTTAAGTTACTATTTAATAATATAATTATACTTTATTCATGTATATTAACTAGTGTTAAAACCTTACAGCTTATAATATTTCATTTTGAATAGTTCCTGTACTATTATTATCTAGTTAATAGATGCATCTCCAGACTGAATTGTTTTTCATTTTGAGATATGGTTGCTTGGTAGTTGTTTTTGCTTTATTTGAACTATAACTAAATACTCATTCTACAGGTATTAGTGCTTTTATCATACTAATGGTCATGTTGATTAATGAAATTATCACTAAAGTACTAAAGAAGGTTCAGTAGATAGTGCATGACTATTATCTTTAGTTCAGTAATGCTATGCTTATTTACTTATATTATAATGTTACCAGTTGGTTTTGTTATACTTATATATGTTATCTTACATATCTTTCAGTTTTAATTGTATTACTTCTTATGATAGAGTGTTCTAGTTAAGCAGAGTGTGATTTATTTATTATTTACTTGTTTCTCTTTCTCTTGAAATACTTGAGGAAATACATTTAATCACTATAAATTTCAATTTAAGGATAGGAGCTTTAGATTAGTATTAGAAGTAGGGATTAAGCATGTTGGACGCCTTGAAATTAGTTAATTTTGTATATATTTTAGTAGTATTACTCGGACTTTATGTTATGTTAGGCTTCCTTTGAGTAATTTGTATTCTAACTTGAGGTTATTATTATCTATAATTACAATGTTTTTTCATGTTCTTCTGCTCTTCCTTTATCACAGGGGATTGGTGGGTAGGCACTAGGGTTAGGATAAAGGTTATTATTATACATTTCATGGTTCTTAAAAACTTTTTCTTTTTTTTTCAACAAATGTTATTTGATGACTTGCTTGAATACTTAAAGACTGTTTTTCTTTTATTTTTTCTTCTTCTTTTTAATGTTGTGTTGGATTTGCACCTTGAGTTCACTTTTATAGCATCAATAATGATTATACTTGTAGAATATGCCTGTTGACATAATTTTAGATTCTTGGAATGTTAGAGGCATTCAAGATAAAGCGAAAAAGTCACTATTATTTCATATGATCTTTAAATCACAGGCTAACATTTGTTTTATTCAAGAGACCCATATTTCACGTATTGATTGGAATAAAGAGTTAAAAATGGATCAAAAGATTATAGCTTCAGGTGACTCATCTAACTCCAGAGGTGTAGCTATAATCATTAAACAAAAATTCATTGGGAATATTATTGATGAGAAATTTGATGATGAGGGAGGTGGTGCTTATTTACCACTTCTATTGCTGGTTTGGACAAACCCTTATTAATTTTAAATCTATATGGCCCATGTAATTCACAACATTTGTTCATTTTAAAATTTACAATATTCTTGCATCCTATAAGGATCATCATATTATAGTGGGTGGTGACTGGAATGCAGTTATAAACCCTGTAATTGATCGTTCCCGCCCACTGTCACCTATAATCTTCAATCTACTCTGGCTATAAATGATTTGATGACAGAATATAATTTAATAGATCCCTCCGCACTGTTAAAAATATAAACAAGAATGATATATATACTTATTATTCTAAGTGCTATCATTCGTGGTCCAGATTAGACTTCTTTCTAATTTCAGATTATATTTCAAAATATATTGTGGACTTTACTACAGAACCCAGATTCTTTTCGGATCACTCAAGAATTTCACTAAAATTGAACATAAAACCCAATATCAAAAATAAAACTATGTTTAATAAGTGGACCTTAAATAATAACTTATTGTCAAATGAAGATATTTGCAAACAAGCTTCAGAAATCCTAAATGAAATGGTGAATAGTCTTGAATCATCAGACATTCCTTATGACATACAATGGGCTGCATGTAAAGCAAGATTAAGAGGTTTATTTATTAGTAAAGCTGCTTTTTTCAAAAACAATACTTTAAGAAAGAGGAATTCTTAAAATCAAGAATTTCTTCGTTGGAAAATCATCTTAGTCTGAACTATGATGCTACTTTAGAAAAACAAATTTTTGATTGTCAGAAAGATTTAATTCTGCTTCACCAAAATAACCTCTCCTTAGCTGAACAAAAGCTACTTGCTTCATATTCAGAGTGGGCCCAGGTTCCATCTAAATTGTTAGCGAGAATTATTAAAGTTAACTTCAGAAATCCAAATATTACATCTTTATCTTATAATAACAGATTATATAATACTGATGAAGAGATTATTCAACTTTTCACCTCTCTTTACACTGAGTTATATTCAGGTTCTTCTTATTCTGTTAAAGATAATCACTCAAAACTCTTTTTAGACTCTTTTCAGTTCCCTAAACTTAATGATAATCAGCAAAAACTACTTTCTACCCCTATATCGGTACAAGAAATCTCGGATTCAATAGATAATCTTAAATTGGGTAAATCTCCGGGACCTGATGGTTTTACTCCAGAATTTTTCAAAACTTTCAAATTGGTAGTTCTTCCCTTTCTATTTAAAGTTTACAATCATATAAGATTTAATGATATCTCAGATATTCATTGGAACACATCCAAAACCATTCTAATTCTAAAAAATAATAAAGATAAATCTGACCCAGTAAATTATAGACCCATTTCTTTAATTAACGTGGATATTAAGATTCTGTCATCTATTCTGGCTAACAGATTGAAACGGATTTTACCCTCAATTATCTCGTCAGATCAATCAGGTTTTATGTCTCAGAGACATGCTTGGGATAATACTCTATCTTTAGAGACTATACTTCATCTCATTAAGAAAAATCCAAACCCTATATATGCTTTGATTATAGATGCATCAAATGCCTTTGACAGAGTATGTTGGAACTTTCTTTTTCAAACTATGTTATGTTTTAATATTCCCTTATTCTTTATAAATTTTTTAAAAGTTTTATACAAGAATATGTTTACTAGACTATACATTAATGGTCAATTTTCTGCTCGATAAAGATCACTAAAGGAACAAGACAGGGTTGTCCATTGTCCCCTTTTCTTTTCAACATTTACTTAGAACCTTTGCTATTGTTTATTACTCAAAATACTTTTCATAACATCCCTAGAATTCTTAATACTAATATTCATTTCTCTGCTTTTATGGATGATTTAGTAATCTACTTTCAAACTCCATTATCTGATTACAGAAAAATAATGAATTCTATTGATTATTTTTCTTTGGTTTCCAACTATCTTTTAAATTCTACAAAACTCATATTTTTCCCTTAAATCATTTAGCACACAAATCTTTTTTTTGTTTCCAGACGATCATTTTCAGTTTACTTATAATATAAAATATTTAGGAATCAATTTAGAACACAATAATAAATCTTCCTTTCAAAATAATATTAATAAATTATGGAACTCTATATTGTCTGATATGGACAGATGGAAGCATCTAAACCTTTCATTTCTTTCAAGGGTGGCCATTATTAAAATGAATATTCTGCCTAAATTTCTTTACCAATTCTCATCATCTGATCAGATAATTTCAAAAAAATTTTTTTAGTCTGTAAATAAAGCTTTGGCAAAATTCATATGGTTCCCTAAATCTGTTAGAATTTCCTATTCTAGATTTGCATTTTCGAAGGACAAGGGAGGTTTGGGTTTACCTAATCTTTATCTCTATTATTTGATTGTCTCATCCAACAAACTTCTTACTATCTCTAAATTCAATAACACTTCTTATCCAAATCACTCTTTATGGATAAAATTATGGTATAATTATGTCATTTCTAATAATTTAAATCCTGAAGCTATTCCCTTTATCTCTCTGGATAGTTTATTTATTAAAAATATATCTACAGTATTTAAACAAAAGATTAGAGATTTCCAAACCTTACTCAAAATGTGTAAACTAGAAAAGATCTCGCACCATGTTCAGCCAATTCATCTAAACCCAAATATATTATTGGACAATAAACTTTGAACTTAACAAACTATCCTTTAATTAAAAATCTAAAAGTAGGAGATGTTTTGAAATATCTTGACTTGCCTTTATCTGACTGGCGTAAGTTATTGAAAGTAAACTGGAATTACTCACCAATTCTTACACAACTAAGAGCAATAATTAAAACAAATTTGTATCTCTGGTCCCCATAGACTCACAATTGAAAAACCTTAACACGATTATCAAAATACTTTCTTCATCTGATAAAATGCTCTCAAACTCATATAAATTAATTAATTCTTTAATGATGGACCACAACTGTCTTTTATCTAATGTTTGGTTGAATTATAATTCCCAATTGTCAGAATCTCAGAAAGTCCTGGCTATTAGACACACTAAGGAATTTATCCCTTTTAAAAATTAGCATACACACAATTAATGATTAATAATGATGCCTACTTTACCCCAATCAAATTAAACAAATTTAACCCAAATAAGTCCCCTTCGTGTTCATGCTGTTCTCATCCCCAAGCAGACCTCCTTCATATTCTATGGTATTGTCATTTTTCTCACAGATTGTGGACATCTTTGAAAGTCAGACTGCAGAAAATGGATATCAAAAATCCACGTTGACGGGAATTTGCTATTCTACATATTCCATTGATTCATCTTTCAAAAGTTGATATTCATGTTATCATTTTTATTTGCTCATTACTAAAACTTTATATAATACAAAATTGGATTGATCGTTCTAAATTAAAATGGGTTACTTTCCAGAAAATGGCTTTTAAATTTATTGATGCTCAAAGATACTTAGGTGGAAGTCCAAATAAAAAGCTATTAGAAAGGTTGTGTTAGAAAAGGTTTTAAACATATTAAATAGTTAATGTTAAATATTTTTTTTTTTTTTTTTTTTTCTCTCAGGTTGCCTAACTTGTATATAGTGTACATATGGTGTATGTTTTATTTCTAAATAACTTATCAAAATCTCATGAAGGTTGTTATCACTAGATGAATCGTTATATGTTCATTTATGCCTTCTTGTTATGTATAATCTTTTAATTGTCTTGCTATTCATATAATTAATAAAAAAATTTTTTGAGAAAAAAAAACTTTAGAAATGAAACTGATACTGTAAAACAAATACAGTGACTCTTAAAATTCAGTGTAATGTCATTAAATATTTTTCAGGGGCCTTTGCCTTCCCCCTTGCACTCCTGATATGGTAGGCTGCACCCTTACACCCCGGCAACTTACATGCACACAGAGTAGAGTGGAAAGGTCCAAGATTACAACCTATGACTTATTATGTATGCACCCCATTTGAACTTTTCTAAGACTCACAATTACAGTCTCTGAATTTCAACATGAATCATGCTGTTTAAAGAGCAATATAATAAACCAATAGGTTTCACAGTGCTATTTGAACTACTTCTAGCCTAATGCACATGACAGTGAAATAAACAAGCAGGTATCATGCTTCAACTCTCTTGCCACAGACATTCATCCATTTCTCCAGTTTATCATTTGTATATCATCCACAACCTGAGCTTCCTTACTGTGACATGAAATATGGGATACGGCACATTGCCTTCCTTGCTCATATTATGTAACAGTCTTCTGCAGTGCATTTAGTTCTGCTCCTTATATTAGGTTAGCCAAGCGTTCAGATTCCTGGATGGTACAGTTGTCTCGCTGAGGGTTTGAAGTCCCTCTTTCATACCTAAGAAACAATTAGATGGCAGGAGGCGAATAATAACAAACAGGAAGTTTTCCAAAAAAGGGACAGTATAGAACAGTAGGATGGCTATGCTAGTATACCTTTGCCTTTCCTTCCTCCTCCCTCAGACTCTTAACTCATTCACTCCAGCTCTGGGAGTTGGAGCAGTGATTGCTTCCCGAGCTTTTTTGACAAATGCAAGTTATAACCACACATTTAAAACAAATGTTCATATGCCTAGGACCATTAGGGTTACTAAGGATATGTGAATGGCAAACTGCTCTTTACTTTTGTAGTGTTCATTGGATACTAGGTATTAAACCAGATTTTATAAGTTATAATAAACACAGTAAATATTAACTTTGTAATGCTTCGTAAGCAAAGTGCAATATCTCAGTAACAACGCAAGCTACACACATACTGTAAGCCACATTTTATTCATCCACCTGTGAGCTTTCATATGAGGTAAGACAATTATCTCTGTATTTCTTGGCTAAGATATTTAGAAAAAAATATGAAAATTATGATGATATAAATATAAGTAGCAGTATATGAACAATTAATCTCTCTTAAGTAGCAGTAGACAGAGGTCAGCCCTCAGTGCAGTTGTGTTGCAAATCATGCAACCTTTAAGAATATATATTTCAAAAGTTTGTCTGCAGCATCGTTTTGAAGTTATTAATGCAAATATCAACAGGAAATATTAGATACCTAGAGGCATCAGTAGTGGCTGACAGTATGTGTGTAGAGTAATGCTACTCAACGCCAGAAGTCTAAACCTCAAGATGCATGCACTCGAAACTCTCCTTAGCATGGAGAACATCGATATCTGTGCAGTAACAGAAACCTGGTTCAAGGCTCCCGAGAGCTCCCCAGCACTAACAGGTTATACCTCATACCATGCTTTTCGGCCCCAAAACTTGGACCGAACCACAAAAGGAGGGGGAGTATCAATATTCGTCAAAGATACCCACACCTCCAGGTTGGTGGCACAGCACGAAGCATCAGAGACTATCCATGTATAACTAACTGTGAGTAAAACTGCCTTCCAGTTTATAGCCTGCTACAGACCACCCTCCCAAACACAGGAACCCCACTTGGCCTTCCTGAGAATACTGGAAAATATGAAGGTCTCTCCAAACACCATTGTATTGGGTGACTTCAACTACCCAAACATAGACTGGGAGCATTACTCTAGCTCCAACACCCTAGCCCAAAGGTTCCTAGAATTTATAAACTCAAATGCTATGGAACAACTTGTTACCACTCCCACAAGAGGGGAAAACATACTGGACCTGATCATCACCAAAATGGGGACACTATGCTCCCGACCAGAAGTGTATCCCTCACTGGTAAGATCAGACCATAAACTAATCTCACTGGATATTCACATCCCGACCCCACCCCTGCCCAGAAAACCACAGTGAAAAACTTCTCTAAAGCAAATTTCACACGCCTCAAAACCGAGGCGAAATCCTTCAAAGCCCCCAGGCCTGTGGAAAATACGGCCCAGACCGCAGAATCCTTTATAAACGCATTCTATGAACACCTTCAGGAATGCATGGATCATGCAATCCCAAATAAAACCAAGACCCAATCCTCCAAAGGCAGACGTCCTGTCTGGTGGACTCCAGCCATAAACAAACTATACAATAGAAGGAGGAAGCTACTACATGATAGAGCAAAATCCCAAAAAAGGAAGGCATCTCTGATCAGTATTAGCAAAAAACTACAGGCACTCATAAAATCGTCGAAGGCCAGCTTCGAGAAGACAATTGCCCAGGACACTAAGGATAATCACAAGGCTTTCTTTAGTTATGTTAGGAACCTGGGTGGGAATTCCCAGATATTCTCAGAATTAGTCCAAAATGACAAAAAATACACCGAGCCCACAGACATTGCCAACATCCTAGCTGACAGGTTCAGTGCAAACTTCTCCCCCCTCTCCCCACCAAAAGGGCAAATATCTATCCAAACAGAGTGCTGCCCCCCTGACATCTCAGATGCTCAGGTAAGAGCCGCCCTCTCCAAAGCAAAAACACAGCATCAATGGGACCAGATGGTGTCCCGTGCTGTGTCCTACATGAACTCCAAGAAGAGCTAAACCCAAACATAAAACTACTGTTCAATCTTAGCCTTACTACAGGATATGTACCCAAAGAGTGGCGTACAGCAACAGTGGTCCCTCTCCACAAAGGTGGTGCCTCAACAGATCCTGGAAACTATCGCCCCATAAGCCTGACTAGCTTGGTCTGCAAAGCTATGGAAAGGATCATCATGGACCTCATAAATAAAGATATTGGGGACCTACTGACACTGGATCCTACCCAGTTTGGCTTTGTTAAGGGCAGATCCTGACTCTTAAACCTGGTCGATTTCTTTGAAACAGTCACCAAGGCCATTGACAAGGGGAAGGTGGTCCACACAGCCTACCTGGACCTCGCAAAAGCCTTAGATACAATACCCCACTCGGGCATTATAGATAAGCTCACCAGCTTAAATATAAACCCCTATGTCACTAGATGGGTTGCAAACTGGCTCAAGGACAGAACCCACATGGTTAGAATTGCTGGAGCCATGTCAGACTCCAAACCAGTTACAAGTGGCATCCCACAAGGCTCAGTCCTGGGACCTCTCTTGTTCGGTATATATTTCTCGGCGCTACAGGCCAACATGGAAGGACTGTGGCTGGCCAAGTTCGCAGATGACTGCAAACTGGGCGCCATAATCAACTCTCCAGCCGACACAAGCATCCTCCAAAAGGGCCTCATAGAAACAGACAACTGGTGCCAGAGCCATGGCCTCAAGCTAAATGCCAAAAAGTGTATAGTCATCCCCTTTGGCAAAAACAAAGTGCCCACAAATTACCACATAGGTGGTAATCCATTAAGTACAGAAGAAGTCATTAGGGACCTGGGGACCCAAGTTGATAGCAATCTCTCATTTGACAACCACGTGGCCAAAGTGGTTAGAAAAACATTTTATATAGCCCACCTAATCATGAAGGGATTCACATCTAGATCAGGGGAGGTCATCGTACCTCTTTACTCATCCCTCATCAGGCCCATAATTGAGTACAATGCCCTTTTGGGATGTACCTTACCAGACACCTGCAGCAACTGGAAAGACCCCAAAAGTACCTCACCAAGAGGATCAAAGGGCTCAAACAGATGCCATATGCTGCCCGGTTAAAGAAACTCCAGCTCTACTCAGGGGCATACCGCCTACTCAGAGGCGATCTGTGCCTGACGTATAAAGCCATGTCCAACCCGGAATTAATGGACATGCTGCACCTCAGAAAATCCAAATCTCATCGAGCTACGCGCTCGAGAGACTTGAACCTCAGCACTGAAATAAATAGGACATGCTGGAGGGACAGATTCATAACCCAGAGGCTTCCTTCACTCTGGAATAAAATCCCAGTCCAGGTTAGGCAGAGTCCCACATTGACTCTCTTCAAGAGGAATCTTGATGAGTGGATGGGAGATCATAGGTTTACACCAGCTATAACTTCTGTGTCACTGTTAGACAGAGGCACAGCATACGAACCTCAAAAAAAGGCATAGCAAAATTAATTTAAAATGGGTGGCGAAAGCCAAACACACTCTGGCTAGGCTTATAAATGCCCTAGGGCAGATAGCCTAGTATGAACCTATGAACCTATGAACTACAGAAGCACCTGGAGATGTCACCAAGTTGTAATGAGTAAAAACCAATCCTAGCAAGTGTTTCTGTTCATTCCCTTTTGACAGCAGATTGAGACAGATTTATGTGGGATAGTCACCACCAGATACAAAAACCTCCTTTCAGAGATACAGAAGTAGCTAGAACTGCTAGCTAGGATTGGTAAATGTATGTAGGTGAAAGTAGCTTGTCATTTGCTCAGTTTATACAGTCAGTAATTTGGATTTAGAAGACTATTGAGTATTTGTATGAAATAAGAGGGAATCCTTTATTATTGAGACCACTGTTTTATTCAATTGGATACCTGAGGTAAGCCATCAGTAAAGTGGATTTAATTATTAGATATAAGGGTTATATCTAGATACAAGGCACTTATTCTTGTTGTTTGATCACTGTGAAACAGCTGTCATTGATCAGAAGTGGCAGGAGTAATGTCACACAATACACTGTGTTTGCTGAAGTCAGTGTAATTGGTTATCTTTGGTGGTTTGACAGAAGCAGGATGCACAGTAAAGTAAATGATCACTGACAGTGGCATAGAAAGTAGCTTTACCATCTTATACTGCATACCACTATTTGAGTTCTTGCTCTGGCTTTCTTCTGTGGGGAGTCTGCATAATCCTTCCTCTCTTTCGCTCTTTCTCCTCTCCCCATCTCTCTCTCTCTCTCTCTCTCAGTTTACTAGTGTGCTCTGCTTTCCTCCAGCATGCCAAAGACATGATGTAGGCTTTTTTATTTGGGGACAAGCACAGTATTGCAACCTCATCTAGTTTAAAGCCAGTCCTGTTTAGAGGAATGCACTGAAGGTTATTGTAGCTTATGTGGAAAGCTGGGAATTATTTTGTCATTAATACTACCATTTTTTTCTTGTAATCAACCCTATTAGCTTGTATGGGGCTGTGGACAGTGTCATCACTATTTCTTTGACTCCCCCTCAAAAAATATCTTAGAGGTGTGCACAGAAAGTCTCTATAGCTTTTCTAGAGCCACTGTACGGTTGGAATACATTACTATGATGATTTGTATTTTCACATTCTTCACAATGAAACATAAGCATACGGTTGGTTATTTTGAGGGGGTAGAGGTAAGGAGGCATGCTGTTCTATACATCTGACAGCAACAACTTCAACTATGTTACTGTATTCTATGTGCTTTCAGTTTTTTTTCCTAGTCTGACACTGAGATGGTACACAGTAGGTGGCTGTCTATTGGGGGTAGAGGTGTGGAAGCAAACAGTATATATATATATATATATATATATATATATATATATATATATATATATATATATATAGCAGCCACAAGAAATATGACTGTGGCGGATTTTCTTCACCTCAGACTAACACCAGAGGGATACACAGAAGGTGGGTCTCTTATTGGGGGGGGGGGGGAGGCAGAGATGCAGGCATGATTCCCAGATATGATAATATGTATCTTTGCAAGCATTTTATTGTGACCTGCCATTTTGCCATACACAAATGTTGCTTGAAAGAAATAAAGACTGAATTTCTTTATTTGCTAATATTTTTATTCAGGTCAACACTGGATCAAAAGACTGGTAGATATCACTAAAATGCACCTCAGAGCACTGTAACCCCATGGCTTCTGAGACTGGCTTAATTTGATTATTCATTCCACATATACTACAGTACACTCTTTTGTGTTGAAAGAATACAAGAAAAAGCAAAGTTAACATATAATATAGGATTTCTTTCCTTGGTCATGATTTTTGTTAAAGCCATCATAGGATCAAAATGGTTGGGGGGGGGCAACTCTAAGATATACCTGAGAAATATCTTGAATTCTAATGGCTTCCGGGGAGTCTAACACCACTCGCACCTTTGGCTTAATTCGGTTATTTCCTTCTGTTATTATAATAACATCTGGCCCAGTTATGGTGTGTTGAAAATCCTGAAAGAAGATGACAAAGTATGGAAAGGTTAAAAAAAAGGTAATCTGCTTAATGTGAGAAGGGCATGGTGGAGGAAGTGAAGGCACTGGTATGTGTGTGTGGGGGGGGGACTTGTTGGTATCATAGAGTCCTTCACCTAAGGTGCCATTTCACCTAAGACTAGCCCTGCTAGTGGTGTCTGATATAATTCCAGCATGGGAAGTTATTTTAGTGGGATCTGTTACTAGTATCCAGTTCAAACTATTGTCTTTTCCAGTAACTTCATCTGTCCTTGTAATCATGCAGGTTAATCCACACAGATGAGTATTCTTGAGTCAGTCAATATTATGGCTGCCTACAATCATCCTGGATAATATGTCCTTAGAGACTGACTTGTCAAAATTAGGAGGTACATACAGTGTTGGCTAAATGTACTGATATGTGTGTTAGAAGATACTAGTATTTCAGCATTATTGATGACTGGTATTTGTGTGGGGTTTATGGCAAGATTAACCATCTTTGAACATAAAATGGCTACGCCACCAGCTCTTTTATTAGTATGATAATTATGACATAACTATGAGGAAACATTTCTTCATGTTTCATGTGTGATTTAGGTGAGGTTTCTCTTATTGTCATTGTCATTGGTGTAAAGGATAGCCAGTAATGCAGATCTGTTATTTTATTCTGAATAGTGAAGATATCTGTATGATAGTGTGTTTAGATTTATGCTAGTGTTTAGATTTCTATAACAGGTTTGGATATATCTGTTTTGTTCAGTAGTTGATATTTTAGAATTAGTGAGTCAGCTGTGTTTCACATGACTAGTAAGAGGCTTATTGTTGTACCAATAGTTGTTTTTAAACTGAGTGATCTGTGGGAGTATTAGGGCAATAACAGCAGGCTTTATTAAGTGAGATGTAGCAACTGATGAGCAGAAATAGGAGAAGACTAAATGTTAGTTTTTTTTAAGGTACTGTTTGTAACTAAATTGAGTTTGTTTTGCCACCCTTCTGGAGTGAATCTTGCTTGATTTCCAGAAGTGTAATGGGAAACTGGTTATATTATTGACTGGTAAGTTAACTGATTGCATGTTCATAGCAGAAATTAGTTAACTGATTGCATGTTCATAGCAGAAATTAACCTGTTGGTATGGTAATAGTTATTAAGGAGTTCTGTTCTGGTATGCAATATGAAGCTGGGTGAGAGACTTAATGTGAATTCAGCTGAAGAAAATATTGGCAGTGTGTACTGGGAAGGGAACTTGGAGTGTAACAGAAAATGTATGAGCAGTTGTATATTGGTATAAAAACTGAAACAAGAAAAAAGATAAGAAAGCAAAAGGCTGGAGGAGCCTGACATTCAGTGTAGCTGACATACAGACTGGTATGTAATCTAGGACAGGTATTGTTGCCTGTCCTCATGAAAGAGGTGGTATATGGAGACAGCATAACAACCACCATACCATCTTGCTGTGCGGGATACAGCTACCCTGTGGGATAAAATTGGCACCCAAGTGTTGTGAAGGTATTGGTCTCTTCCTATCTAGTCTTGCACTCAGGATGTGTAGTTGAATAACCCAGCTGAACAGCTGAATCAAACTTAACCTCAAATGAGCTGACATATAGCAAGCATGATGGAAAGCAAAGGAAAGTCAAAAGAATACCAGTACTTTTGTCCCAGTCTGGACTTCCTCAGATCTCCTTAAAATAGACTGTACATCATGGAAATTTCAATAAGTGAACAGAATCACATATAAAAATATAAATATGCAAATACATCTTACAACATGTAATTGTAAATGATGTCCAGTTTTTAATAGTCACTATCCAAATAGCGATCATAGTACTGATGGTATCCAATTGAGTTAACTGAATCAAGAAAATCTGGCCATAATAAAACTCATCAGTGTTTACAATTTGTACACTAGTTAAGGGAGTAAGAGATAATTGCTTACGAAAGAACCTGAGTGAAATTAGTTTAATGTCATACTATTGATGTTATTCAGTGCAGTTTTCTTAGATGAGATAATACAAGATGAGGTAAGGCTGTTAATGACAGGGCTAATGTCTGCAGTGACTTATTTCAAAAGCTACCACAAAGAGAAAAGTCTGCAGATTTTCACAGATTGCAAGGCATATTCAGAAAAAAAAAAAGCCAGAGTTCTGAAGAGCCAGAAAACCAAGGGGTGTAGAAGTGGGAGCTTGCTTGTTGCAAGTCAGACCTCATAGAAAGAAATGTAGAACTTAAATTCTGCTGTGGCCTGGACCTGATTTTAGCTCTAATTAGGTAAGCAAATCACCTTGAACTGAAAAACAATCAAAATGGGGAGGGGATATAGTAGTAGTAACTCACTGCAAGAGCAGTGATTAGCTTTTTTTTTTTTTTAATTTTATTGCTGTTTGCACAGGTAAGTGAACTGGACCATGAGAACCCCTTTCAGTCATGACCTACTTACAGAAACAATAAATAATAGTAAAATCTAAATACAAGAATAATAAAAAAATATCAATACAAACTGTACTAGACAAAAAACTAAGAACCAGGAAAACACATAAGATGAAGGTCCAGAACCAGGAAAGAAACTACCACTAAAACAAGGCTAAAAGAAAGAATCTATGAGCATAGTAGGGACATTAGAAACCTTAATATGAACAAAGCCTTATACAAGCATGTAGAAAAGATTTCTACCCACAATTTTAAATTTGTGGTGGTTGAAGGGGTAAAAAAGGATCCACGGGGTGGTCCATGGGCAGACTTGCTCAAATTTAGAGAATTATGTTGCCAAATGAGGTTAAATGCCCATGTATCCCTTGGTCTTAATGACAGTTTCAGTATTGGTAGTTTGTTAAAGTTGTGTTCATATGTTACTTGAAAGCTCCTATTTGTTATTATACAAAGGTTTTCCTGGAGGATCAAAATAATGTTTTAATTATGTTGAAGTATGAGCTTTTTGATTTGGGGTTTTCAACTTTTTATTTTAATTTTGTATTTCTTATTTTTAGGAATGCTTGTTACCTTAAGACTTTGATAAGATATATTATTATATTAGTGTTTCTACTGGTTGTGTTAGTCATGTGCTTTTTAAAAAATGGTATTTAAATATGTGTTTGTTTTATTATTCTAAGGAAGTCACATGTTATATCCTGATGAAAGCGTTAAATAAATCTGTGTTATTGCATTTGAAGTTTCGTTGAAGTTTCTTTCCTGGTTGTGGACAAACTGTACTAGGCTAATTTATACAGTGAAGCAAATCCAGGGCTCCTAATATTGCGTACCTTGAGACATTATCACCTTAAAACATACTCCCAATATCACTGGCTGCATACTACATGGACAAACATAGGAGTTGTCAGTGGTCCACAATTAACTTACTGTCTCCTTTGAACAAGAAGAACTAAATGTTCATTGTATATGGGAGTGTTGCAATGCATTCTAGACATTATAAAAACATTGCATTACAGAATATAATAAAACATGGCATCATGAAGTTAATGAAATCTGTGAACCATATTATATCCATCCATCCAGTCATCCATTCCTGGATGTCCATTACAGGATAGAGTAGACAGACACACAGATAGACATAGCTACACATACACACACACACACACACACACACACACACACACACACACACACACACATACACATACATATACAAACCTACACATAGCTTGTGTCATTCGGGGGTACTGGTATACTGCCATCAATATTTGAGTGCAACAGAACAAGTTTTATTGGGGTTTCAGTTCCACAAATGGTACCAAGTAATAGGCAAAAGATAATTATCTTTAAAGATGTATGACAAATGTATACTGTTGCCTTAGGTAATGGCCAGCACTTGCCACACCAAAAAAGCCTTACACAGTACAGCTGCAGATCATAGTTTTAATCACAGGCTGCCCAGGATTTCATCCAATCTCAAACTGAAATCACTGCCTTCCATTGCATTCATATCAACAGTAGATAAAACAACCATAATTATTTTATGCTCACAATCACACAGTATTTTCCAGAAAGGGTGAGGTAAACAGTAGTCCTCCAGTATCTACACCCTCCCTTCTCAAGTTTATAGTAGGCTGCCACCAGTTAGCCATAACTAGCAAAACAAGAACATACCTTGCAATTTACTCTTAAAATAAGCCAAGCTTTAAACATTCACATTGTGGCATTTACTTCTGTACAGTCATCGTTGATAGGGAGGACACCACATAGTTGGAGGAGCTAGTAACATGCATAGACTTGTACGCTACTAAGTAAAATAACAGCCAGAAGCACCCTCAGTGTAATACATTTTCCTTGAAAGTGATAAGTGAAAGCATTTTCTTTCCAAATTATTATATAAACACTACAGAACATCAATGATGAATTAAAAAAATAAAAAATTCAAACGGACAGACAGCTAACATTAAACTAGAAACTATCTCCTTCTGGATACAAAATGCGCTTTCAAGTCTAAAACAGAATTCTTGGATTCCTTAGAGGAAGTATAATACAGCCTGCCCCCCCTCTTTCCATGGGTATGCTCTAGCAAACAAATTTCAGTAACTTGTGTAGCACATTGACTTGGTGTGTAACAGCCTCCATCTATGTATGTATCTGTAGTAGGATTCCCTGTGGCTCTTCCTTTTCAAAAGGTGAAAGGTATCTTCTTGTATCCAGTTACATGCCAAGGAGAGGGGTGAAATTCAACCAGAGTTCAAATAAGGAAATCATCTTGACCTAGTGCACTTCTCTAAGTAGCTTTACAAGTTGTAACTGTACATACATTAGTGCAATTAAGAAGCAAGGTTTTGTTTCACTTGTAATCTGTAGTACATTTCAGAGTGCCAAATGCAATTATATACCATTTACATATTTTCTTTAACATCTTACAATTCACTGAAAAGACAAACATAGTGCAGATTCTTTTTACAATGATTGCATGCTTTTTTATTTGATACAGCTTTCTTCATATTGCATGTATTTTCTTTTGAAAGGACAGTGACATTTTTTCCAGTTAATTACAGAAATTGCTGACTTACTCCTCATATGTAGGAGCAGTTCTGAGTATCTCCAGTTCAACAAAACACATATGGGATAAAGAGAGAGAGATACTAGCACCTATGAGAAACCCACAGAAAAACAGGGGAGACATGTTTATCCAGCACTGAAGGTACTCCGGCTGGGAAACAAACTGCAGAATCAAGTGCTGTCTAGCTGCAGTGGTAACACTTGAGCAGTGTGCCACCCCATATTGCATGCCAGTTTAGAAATTTCATTTTCATACCTGACTATTGCACAGTTTTTCAGAGTAACTTGCTCATAAATGTTTTGAAAAAAAAACACATTGCATCAGAAATATCTATAAGTTTCAGAAAGCATAAAATCAATTTCAGCTAAATACATTAATAACAAGACTGCATCAACACTGTTTGACCAAACCTTTTGAAGCTGTATCTTGTACCATTTTTAGATATTTGCACTTCATGACATTTTATCTCCTATAGCATTATAGCCAGTGTTAAATTTAATCTCCAATGAACACAACAGTGTGTCACAACTGACTGTGACGTGGTTGGGATGAAAATCAGCCTCTCCAGTTCAGAGGTCAGTGTTCAATCCTGGAAGAATAGATTGTTGTCAATTGGAAGGAGAGAGAGACTCTGCCTCAGTTTGAGGAGATGAAATATCTTGAGGTCTAATTCACTAGTAAGAGTAGAGAGGATATTGATATTGAGCAGTGGTGTGGAGCAGTAGTGGCAGTACTTCAGGTGTTATACTGGACTGTAGCGGTCAAGTGAGAACTGAGTCCTAGGCTAAACTGCTCACTTTACTGGTCAGTCTATGTCCTTATCCTTATCTACATTATGAACTTTGTGTAGTTACTGGAGGAATGAAATCATGGATTCAACAATTGAAAATTAGTTTTTTCTCATTGTGTTTCTGGGCTTAATGTCCATGATAAAAGGATAAACTCAGCAATCCAAGAGTACCTTGAAGTAGAGCCATTGATGCCACATATTGAGAGGAGTCAGTTGAAGTACTTTGGATTACTCTTGCGTATGTTCTTTTGGCATCTCCTACAGGAGGCTACCAGGCATGACCAACTGGGAGAAGGATCTATGACATCTCTGAATGATAATATCTCTCAAATTGCCTGAGAATGCTTGGCAGCCCCACAGGATTCGGTAGAGAGGATTACTAGGGAAAGGGACATCTTGTGTTCCCTAATCAACTTGCTTCCTTCACAACCCTCACCATAAGAACAAGTTAGAAAATCAAGATGATAATGAATTCTCCTGCTGCAAGACACAGTGATAGTTACAATGTGATGAAAGTTGGAATTATTGTGTTGCAACAAAAAAAGAGCATCTAGTTGCTTGACAAAGTAGAATGTTGTTTATGTCAGTGAACAGATCTGAAAGTTAGTATACACTAGTGATAAATATAATGGCAACGTGGAGTGACAAAGTACTACACTAATAGTGTTACTGTCATATACTTCATGAAATGTTAAAGTAAATGCATTAGTGTGCACAAAACAATCATTTTACATTTCCAGCCCCGTTAGATGAATTATCTTTGATGTGGCAATTGTTCTTCTCAAACTAAAGTATATCTTAAATAGTTCAAGTATATCGTCATTGTATAGTTAATGCATGGTAAGACAGTGAGACATCCAGCCTTGAGTGTAATTCCCACTGGTGCTATAATAACATATTCTAAATTACACAAATATAGTATATTTTAGCTATTTCAGGCTACAGGCTAGCAATATTTTGAAAACATATAACAATTATGTTGCAGATGTATAATCTGATTAAAGGTTGTCAAAATAAATGTATGCCTGTATTTGAAAATATATTTCTGATGTCACCACAGTATTATGCTATATGTCTCTCCAGAAATGCTGTAAGCAAATAACAGTTTTAGCTCACATTGTTTTTCACAGCAAATTGCATTGAGATAGCATGGTTCAGAACTAAGACAGCAATTACGTCATTAATATTAACTGTTTATCATTCTCTAAACTAAATCTGATATTTATTGCTGAACTTTAAGAAAAGAAGAGAAAAATAATCAAGTGATTGCTAGTACAGCATGATAAAATAATAGGTACCTATTGTGCAAATGCACTCTACAACATCTGATGCATAGCAATGGCTTACTGGGTGTCATATTTAGTTATGTTGTTGGTTTTTCAATTATTTTAGCAAGCCTTCCATTATCAAATGAAACTTTTACCAGCAGGTGATTTATGTGTTTATTTTTTGATGTAGAGAAATTTCTCTTACAGTAAATATCACAAGTATGTTCCATCCTGAACACTAATAAGAGATTTATGCATCTAGTCATAGAATATGACAAGGTTAATAATTTAGGCTTGTTGACAGCTCTTTAATGAAGAAAACTACTTTCTGCAGTTAACAGCTTTATCTTAGGCTAGCTGGGAAGCAGTAACTATATTGTGTCACATTTGTTATTAAATATGGGAACAACCATACTGATTTTTTTCTTCTACCATGTGCAGATTTCTATTCCAATTAAATTTGCCAGAACAGTAAATTCTTTCTTCCTGCAGTGTGTCACATTTTGGTGGTTTATATTTCTTATCTTGTCATCTAAACATTATACACCAATGCCACCACAAGAATTTGAAACAATGGGTATTACACTTCACAGACTGTGAATGCAATTACAAATCTTGTAACTAGAAAGAAATGATGTGTGATAAGTTAATAGTAATATCAGATGACTCCAAATAAAAGGCTATCAAGAATGCAATCCATCCATTTGGTGCCATGGTTTATTCAGGATGATAAGTATCCTTCCAAAGTATTCAGGGTTTGCTTCAACATCTTGCCCATTTGCAATATTTTCCAGTTACAACTTTCATCACTATATATTATATTAGTCAGGTCTGGGGCTCATAAATGCTGCAACATTAAAAATTTGTCTGTGCCTAGTCACATACAACAGTTTCAGGCACTCATTAACTAAAAGATTAAAATACCCACTGCTCATACTTGTATAAAATGTAATCAAAATAAAATAATCTATTGTTAACATTATCAATATGTAGACTATTTATGCAATTTGCTGACTTGCAGAAGTGCTGTTTACTAGAGATTTTTTTATTGCATAACTAATGTAATCCTCCTAGGTTCCACTCTCTGATAAACTGAAGATATGCTCTTTCTGTAAATGAGGAAGATCTCTACTTTTATAGAATGTGGAGTTTGTGTTTTAACATTTTCATTATGCCATTTTCATGGTGGCAGATGACATATGCAGTAACAAAAATAGCCATAAAGCACAGTTGTTCAAAAGTTTGATAAGGAGAGATCACTACAAAGAATAATTTATCAGCTATTTCAGATACAGCAACATCAAAGTTTTTTTAAATATTCATTGCCTTTAGTGAACATTTTAAAAACAAATTCTTACAAAATGACATTTTGTTATGCACCATGTATGTTTTTTTACAAAACCACAATGCCAAAGACATCCCAAAAATGATTGAAACAATTTAACACATTCCTTCATTGCATAACACCTCCCACTCACCTACCCTGATATTCAACATATCATTACAATTTCTATAGAAAAAAAACAAACATAAATAATGAGTACCCATTAAAAGTTCCATAAAATCTAATTTGGGATTAATAACATTGTACTTAATGCACACTTATTTTAGCAATTCATTCTAACAATACAGACATACTAGTGACATGACAATCTAACCGATTTACTGACATTGCCATAACTAGCAATTCACCAGTAACTCCCCCATTCTGATCAGTTGTCTAGGACTTGATATAATGCCTCACAAGTCTTTCTTCCTAAGAACTTCTCCCAAACTGTACAGGACAATTGGTGCAGGTAGGTGGTCCCTTCCTTAACTTGGGAATAAACCTATACACCTAACCTTAATTTATTCTGTAAAAAGGTTGTTACTTGCACCTTTTTAAGAAATATTGTACATTTGTACTCCTGGTGAGGGACTGAATACATTGGGTCTCCTGTAGTTCTGGGGGTAATTTTCAGAGATACAGCAACCTCAAAGTTAAATATTTTATGCAGAGGTGAAGGAGGTATATTTCTCTGAATGGAAGTCTGGCGAATACTGTTCTCCTTAAAAATATGGTTTCTTTTACAGTTTGAAAGTCATTTCAACAACTGTGCTTTGTATAAAACTGCATCTGAACTGTTAGCTTTGTGATGCTGGTATCCTGTTTTCATTTTCCCTTGTTAAATCGTCTGCATCTAATTTTCAGTGCTGTGCATATTAGATGTATAAAGATTTACAGTAAGATTCCAGCAGTCTTGACCAAGTAATCAGGTGCTATTTATTTCACAAGTAATCATTAGTATTATAAGCATAATCTTGTATGTGAGTGAAGTTATTTTGGATAAGGTAATAACAGCCAAGACTGTTGTACGAAAGCTACATTTGCCAAATAAGTTAATTACATTAAAAAAATCATTCACTGTTAATAGGTTCATAGGCGATTACTAGGTTAATGGTCCTAGAGCCTTTACAAGCCTAGCCATGTTATATCAGTGTTCCCTGACTGACCATGATAGATGGTCTATATTTGCAGTGCTAGTCTATGATCAGCACTGACTACCCCTGTCCATGAAGGACATAGGTGCCACACCCGGGGAGAATTTATGATCACCCATCCAATTGTCCAAATTGTGCTTAAATAGGCCCATCAAGAAGCTCTGCTTCACATGAATTGGGAGGTTATTCCAGAAGAGCAGCAGTCTCTGGGAGACATATCTTTCTCTCCAGCATGCCCTGGAGTGAGTGACTCTTGCCCCATTTGACTTACAGATGTGCAGCATTTCCATTAGGCATGGGTCAGAGACTGCTCTGCAGGCAGGCACAGGTCATCTCTCAGCAGCCTGTAAGATATTCCTGTGATACTTTTGAACATTTGCCACGAACGTTTCTTATCAGTGTCACTTTATTTACATACTTATAGCAGTAGTGTAAAGGAAGCAAAACACTGATGAGCACAGCATGCCCTGCAGTAACAGATCTCTAGCTCAGAAATGCAATGTAAGAAGAGACGAATAGAAAATGAAAAAACTGTCATCTGTGGGCTTTTTGTTGAAGGCAAAGAGAATACTACAAAAATGAGGAGAATTTCAGGTGGGTTGTGGAGCAACACAAGCAGTCTTTGACAAATCTGTGAACAATACAACTGGCCACACATTAAAAGGAGCACAATAACAGGAGAGTCATTTAAAACATGCAGCTAAACACTAGATTCACTCATTCACGCTGAATTCGACTTACATGCTCATACCCCTGTGATGTTCTTCATATTGATCACTGCTGCCAAAGTTACAACAGCTGGCCAGCTTCCAAATCTTCAGGGCACCTTCCCCATGCCCAAACTGGGAAGCAGCTTGAACTGAACTGATTAAAAGTCAAGTTTGGGGAAAAGCCTTTTAGAGCTTTACAGAAACCAAAGAGTACACATGACTGCCATGTGAATTTTGTTCACTTGTATATGGGAGTGTTAGAGTTACTATTTTTTTTTTTACTTTTGTGGTAACAGTTGCTGAAATGTATTTAAAACTATAAAACTCAAAACTGCAAAAGGAAAAACAAACCCAAATTGTTTAAAGCGAGAGAAACTCAATGAGAATGGCAAGTTCAACAAAATCCTCAGTTTAATGAGCGCTTTCGGTGAGGACAATACCTCACCTTCCTCAGATAGAACTATACACAATAGACCCTGTTTTTATACAGGCATCTTTGAAATAAATTGAAACGGTTAAATGAATAATTTAAACACCATCAATTATATTTAAAAAAAACATACAACTATATATACAGTTAAAATGCTATGTTATCACACTCTTAAGATGTTAAAAGTACTTTCAAAAAGGTACTTAAATGACTCCAAAAGCAGCGATCAACTTTTCAAATCTTACATGTTATAAAATACCATTAAAATATTCAAAATGTGTTTCAGTAGCCTTCCACACAACTTAAATGCATTTTAAACACGTTGAGTGCATTTTAAAATATTTATACTGCGGTCAACAAGTCAGAAGCAAAAACAAAAACAGAAACCAAAAGTTAAATACTGAATGTACCTTTGGGTAGGGTAGTAGGTTAGGTGTGGGTGGTTAGGTGGGGAGGGTAGGGTAAGTGATGTGAGAAAGTAGGGGTGGGGGGTAGAGAGTGGTAGGGAGTAGGGTAGGGTAGTAGGGGGGACGGGTAGTGGGGTTTTTGTTGTAGGGTGTTAGGGTTAGGGTTTGTGTGTGTGTGTGTTGGTTGTGTGTTTGTGTGTTTGCTTTTTTGGTCGGGTGTGTTTTGGGTGTTGGTTTTGGTGGTTGGTTTTTTTTGTTTGTTGTTTTGTGTTTTCGGTGTTTTGGTGTCGTTGTTTTGAGTGCTGGGTTTGTGGCGTGTCGGTGTTGTGATAGGGATCCACCTAAAGGCATGATATACCTGTATCTATACTAAAAGTTCTCTAAAAATGCAGAGTCTGAAAGTATTGAAACTAGGATCTTTCAAAAACCATTGCAACTGTGGTCTAACAAAGAGCACAAATCCTAAATCCCCCCTGAAATTTCTTTTCACCTTTTCAATGCCAGCAGTTTAAGAATACATTTAATAGAAATATATTCATTTAAACCTGGGGACATATGTGCTGTTGTTTTAATCTGCCACTTAATTCGTCAATCTCCAACAATAATTGGCAAGGGCCCCCCTAATGTCCGCAAGCCTTTGTTGTAATACTGTAAATTTAAAATGGTGATCAGGATATTGCACAGTGTGCTTTGCCAAAGCATTATTCATATCTTTTTTACTTATTGCATGACAGTGTTCATAAATGCGTTGTTTACTTTTCCTGTCTGTTTTTCCAATGTAAAAGGCAGTACAATGATTGCATAATGCGGCATAGGTGACACTTCTAGACTCACAAGTGAATGTATGATTAATTTTATAAGTATTGCCTCTAATGTTAACTTCATTTGCGACCAAAATATGTTTACACTGTGGACATGCTCCACATTTGAACATGCCTTTACATCTATTAGAATGGAATTTTTTCTTTTGTTCGAGAAGTGTTTTAAGGTTAAGGTTTCTTCTGTAAGTAATTCTTGGTTTCACCCCTAACCTTTTAAATAAAGCTTGATCTTCTAAAATTATTCCCCAATTTTTGTTCAAGATTTGCCTGATATATTGAAAATGTAAAGAAAAAGTGCAAAGGAAGCTAGTCTTATATGTAGTGTTCTTCTTGGACAATGGTCAACAAAAGGTGTACTAGTTTGCACCAACTGTCTATTCAATAAAGGTGTAAAGTGACCTGTGTTGCGTTTACTAATGACTTCTATCTTAATGCTAAACATGGGGTTACTTCAATAACCTCTTTTTAAAAACATGCTTTCTAACCTTTCACACTCTTCTAAAAAGTCAGAGACTTCTGAAATCATTCTAGCTGCCCTTACCATCTGTCCCTTGACAACCGCTTTCTTTTGATGGTAAGGGTGGCAACTAGCAAAGTGTAGAAAGGCATTAGAATATGTAGGTTTCCTGTAAATGCAGCTTTTAAACTTAGAATTCACTTTATCTTTAAATAGTAAGATATCCAGAAAGTTAATAGTATATTCATCTAAGTTATAAGTAAACTGCAAGAAATCTGTCAATGCTGTTATGCTCGCTATAAATGATGCCACTAAGGATTTTGGCCCATTCCAGATGAAAAACATGTCATCCTGTTATCTGGTATACATTCATTTTTTAAACAATATAAACAACATTGAATACCAAGACGAAGCATGCTTTCTGACAACTGATGTAAAAGATCTTTACACTGTCATCCCTCAGAAATTAGGGTTAGACTGGATTAGGGACTTCCTTCTATTTAAGAATGTCCCAGACAAAACCATATATGTAATTGAAACATTACTGGAAATTGTTTTATCTAACAACTTTATGGTTTTTGAGGGCAATTTTTACTTGCAAAATTCCGGTGTGGCTATGGGCTCACCATGCGGTGGTAGCTTTGCTAATGCCATTATGGCTCATTAGGAAAACACTCTATTGTTTACTAATCCACTCTTTCAAGAGAATGTCACCTGGTATACCAGATACCAGGATGACATGTTGTTCATCTGGAATGGGCCAAAATCCTTAGTGGCATCATTTATAGCGAGCATAACAGCATTGACAGATTTCTTGCAGTTCACTTATAACTTTGATGAATATACTATTAACTTTCTGGATATCTTACTATTTAAAGATAAAGTGAATTCTAAGTTTAAAAGCTGCATTTACAGGAAACCTACATATTCTAATGCCTTTCTACACTTTGCTAGTTGCCACCCTTACCATCAAAAGAAAGTGGTTGTCAAGGGACAGATGGTAAGGGCAGATAGAATGATTTCAGAAGTCTCTGACTTTTTAGAAGAGTGTGAAAGGTTAGAAAGCATGTTTTTAAAAAGAGGTTACCCAAGCAACCTCATGTTTAGCATTAAGATAGAAGTCATTAGTAAACGCAACACAGGTCACTTTACACCTTTATTATATAGACAGTTGGTGCAAACTAGTACACCTTTTGTTGACCAATGCAACACGCTATTGTCCAAGAAGAACACTACATATAAGACTAGCTTCCTTTGCACTTTTTCTTTACATTTTCAATATATCAGGCAAATCTTGAACAAAAATTGGGGAATCATTTTAGAAGATCAAGCTTTATTTAAAAGGTTAGGGGTGAAACCAAGAATTACTTACAGAAGAAACCTTAACCTTAAAACACTTCTCGAACAAAAGAAAAAATTCCATTCTAATAGATGTAAAGGCATGTTCAAATGTGGAGCATGTCCACAGTGTAAACATATTTTGGTCGCAAATGAAGTTAACATTAGAGGCAATACTTATAAAATTAATCATAGATTCACTTGTGAGTCTAGAAGTGTCACCTATGCCGCATTATGCGATCATTGTACTGCCTTTTACATTGGAAAAACAGACAGGAAAATTAAACAACGCATTTATGAACACTGTCATGCAATAAGTAAAAAAGATATGAATAATGCTTTGGCAAAGCACACTGTGCAATATCCCGATCACCATTTTAAATTTACAGTATTACAACAAAGGCTTGCGGACATTAGGGGGGGCCCTTGCCAATTATTGTTGGAGATTGACGAACGTAAGTGGCAGATTAAAGCAATAGCACATATGTCCCCAGGTTTAAATTAATACATTTCTATTAAATGTATTCTTAAACTGCTGGCATTGAAAAGGTGAAAAGAAATTTCAGGGGGGATTTAGGATTTGTGCTCTTTGTTAGACCACAGTTGCAATGGTTTTTGAAAGATCCTAGTCTCAATACTTTCAGACTCTGCATTTTTAGAGACCTTTTAGTATAGATACAGGTATATCATGCCTTTAGGTACATTCAGTATTTAACTTTTGGTTTCTGTTTTTGTTTTTGCTTCTGACTTGTTGACCGCAGTATAAATATTTTAAAATGCACTCAACGTGTTTAAAATGCATTTAAGTTGTGTGGAAGGCTACTGAAACACATTTTGAATATTTTAATGGTATTTTATAACATGTAAGTTTTGAAAAGTTGATCACTGCTTTTGGCGTCATTTAAGTACCTTTTTGAAAGTACTTTTAACATCTTAAGAGTGTGATAACATAGCATTTTAAATGTATATATAGTTGTATGTTTTTTAAAGTATAATTGATGGTGTTTAAATTATTCAATTAACTGTTTCAATTTATTTCAAAGATGCCTGTATAAAAACAGGGTCTATTGTGTGTAGTTCTATCTGAGGAAGGTGAGGTATTGTCCTCACCGAAAGCGCTCATTAAAAGGAGGATTTTGTTGAACTTGCTGGCTCTCATTGAGTTTCTCTCACTTTAAACAGTTTGTATTTAAAACTATATTTACTGTGGAGTAACTGGTGTTATTTTACTTTCTGGGGCTGGGGTAAATGTTTAAAGTGCTTGTTACAGTGTATTTATGAGAAAAGTTACTTATAAGTTTAACTTCTATTGCCACTTATCTTCCCTCTGAATCAGGCACCCTTTTTGACTTAACTGTGGAACAATGTTCTAGTTCCTAGCTTGTACTTTCTTCCAGCCACAAAAATAAAAAAAATGATTGTTAATCATCATTTGCCATGACAGTAAGCTGATATTTTGCCTCAGCAACAGGTGGGTAACTCTACTGTGGCCAAAGCTAGTTCCTCTGACTGCTCATCCTTTTCCTTTGGTCCCACAGATGTAGTCCAGGCAGCCACCATGGACTGGGGGTTAGACACATCCAATAAAGCAGCTGAAGTGCCCTTGTAGAGCAGCAGAGAGCTACTCTTGTTGGTCCTTGGAGAAGGGGCAGGGAATGCCTCCCTCCTTAGCCAGGAAGCTGTGCCCATCTCTAGAGAGGTGATTGCTGGCAATTCTAGGACTATTTCATCTGGAATTCCTGTCAAAAAGAAACAAAAAATAAACATATGTCTTTTCCTGTCTCAATGACAACTGGACAGGATTCATTTATTGGGCTATGCACAGGGTTTAGTGCAAGCTGCTAACCCTTCTAATATGGCTGGTTCTCTTAGACAAAAAGAGGTTCTTCTTTTCTTGAAGAGTTTCAAGAGTTCGATCCTCCAAATAAGTGTGAAGGGACAGATGATATAATATCTCCACAAATTTCTGATTCAGATTCTGAAGAGTATGTGACTTTCAATAGGCCCAGTGAAGGATTATCTTTCTCTGAGACAATTTCCATACTGATACATTTTTTTCAGTGGGAAAATAGTGATGTGTCTCAGTCCCTCAGAAAATATTATGATTTATTACAACTAGAATGTCCTGTACCTGCACCTGTTTCTCCTTTTCTTTGGGCTTTGGAGGATGTTTTCATCACAGCCTGCAGTTCGCTGACAGTCAGCCTGTTGCCCCCAGAAAAGCAGATAAGTTATATGATCTTGTAAGTTTTTATACATTAATCCCAGACCCGGCCCAGATGCTATAGATTTAGTAAATCCAACTGCTGCTAAGCATTTTGATCTGATGTTGTATTTTTCATCTATTCCTCACTGTATGGTCTTCAGATCCAAGTAAGATATGGCTTCAGCCACTTTCAAGCTTTGGATCCAGTGCTCATGCTTCTCCCATTACCCAAAATTCCCCATGTTGGTCCAACCACCAAGTGTAGTACAGAGCGGTTGGTGGTCAGTAGTGAGATAAGTGATTTCTACAAAACATATTGGTCTGCATATTTTTTTCTGTATAGCCTTAAATACTTTGTTATAAGGATTGTTCCTTTTCCTTTTATCTGCTCCTCCCTTAAGCCTTTTTCTTGTTCTTCACCATAGGCATGGAATGTCTTTGCTTTTCCTTCAAAAACAAAAGAAAGAAAAAGAAAAATGTTGGTTAATACCTTTATAGATAATAATAGTTTTTACTGTTTTACTGTTATTAGGAATTATATATTTTTTTATCTGACAGCTTTTTTTCCCTTTATGTGCTTGCCTTCTATCTTGTTTTTTTACTTTTTTACACAATGTTGGACAAACCAGCCAGTTTTCAAAAGTGGGTGGCTTGTGCCACAAATTACCAAATGCAGGTGCACCTGATAAATGTGTTGATTGCCTAGCCCCCTCACATTTGGACACTTCCTGCTCCATTTGTGAAGTCTTTAGCCAAAAGGCTATTGTTGAAAGAAGAAACAATTTGATCTTAAAACAGCTTCTCCCAGCCCCTGTAGCAGACAGCACTCCTTTAGTTTCTATAAAAACTTTCCCTTTTTCTTCTAAGAAATCAGCTGAAAAGAGTAAGGAGAAAACCAACAAAAAGAAAAAGAGGCGAGAGAAGGAAAAAGAGAAATGTAAAACCTCAATAAAGAGGTGTCTGTACCATTTATCTTCCTTGGATCCTGCTTCTAAAGCCTTGGAACCTTCAGAGCCAATGCTTTCCTCAGATCTGATACTCACTGGATCCAACACTCCTCCAAGTTTTCACTAGAGCCTGTTTCTCCTATGCTGCATTCCCCAATCTTACAGGAATAGTGGTACCATCATTTCAGACCCACCTCTGCTGCTTCATCCTTTAGGTTAGCCAGATCTTCCAGGAAACTAAGTGAAGCAGACATGGACAAGATGATTAGGAGGTTATTTCAGACCCAGATCCAGTTGAGAGTCCTCCCAGCTCTGGTCTCCACTAGTGCTGAGGGAACAGCATCTTCCCCACATTCAGTAGTTGCTCCCTCTGTGATCCAACTTTTCAGATTGGAGCCCTTGCATCCAACTTCTACATGGGATAAGTTTGCCTCAGAGACTACGCTTAGTTCCTTGATGATGAGTTACTTGATTTGGTCAGCTCTGACCACTTTGGAGTCTCAGAGCGGAATGGCCAGTATTGACTCCAACATGCTAGGTTCAGAACCCAGGTCTTCAGAATAACTGTTTCTTCTGATACTAGCCATGCAGGGCAGGTTGACCCTCCTTCAGGAGGGCTTGGCTCCCTGGACGTGTATTGAGCTCAGCTTTCAAGGCTTTCAAGAAAATACTCTCTCACTCCAGGGAGAGAAGACTACTCCCTTGAGTTTGGATCCATATCTCCCCCAAAGGATCTCCCAGAGTTTGGACCCTACTCTTCTTGTCCCATCAGAACAGCCAGTGACCAGTGACCAAAAATCTTGCACCTGCTCCTATGCTTCTAGGTCCTCTCCAGAGTAGCCCACTGAGGAGGTGCACAGGAAGCATACACACAAAAGGAGGCATCTGGATTCCCTTTAGGAATCAGTCACCATTGATACTGACTTTGATGAAGGAGAATATTGCATCCAATGTTGCTTCCAGCAACCTGGACCTCCATCAGTCAAGACAAATGTGTGCACAGGAAAATAACCAGAGGCTACTTCATCCCCTTCTTCAAATCCCTTTAGCCCCAGAAACTTCCCAATGTTCCATTCACTCAAAGGGAAGTGATGGCTTCAGAGATACAGAAGCTTCTAAACAACTGAGTCACCCTAAGGTTCTGAGAAGAGCAAAGATGATACAGAATTCATTCAAGGTTCGTTTTAGTACCAAAGAAAAATGGGGACCCAAGGCCAGTTCTGGACCTAAATTACTTGAAAAGTTTTGTAAGAAAAATGAAATTACAGATGATCACAGTACTGTCTGTTCTAACTCTGCTGGGAAAAAATGACTGGATGTGCTTGATAGATCAGTGGTGTTGGAGTCACCACATGTTTCACAAGGACATCCTTTAAAACTTTCTCATCCCCAATTCACAATGACAATGGACACTTCCCCACTTGGAGTGGGTGACACTACCTAGGAAAGCCAGTCCAGGGTATACAGTCACAATCATAGGCCAGTTTTTACATCAATGTCTTGAAGATAAAAGCAGTTCTCCTAGCAGTGCAGGCCTTTCAGGACTCTCTCCCTTTGGATGTGATTTCTAACCAGACAGACAGAGTACATGGCAGTAGTCTGGTACGTCAATAAGCAGGGAGGAACTAGTTTTATCTGTTATGTCAAGAAGTCATGAGAGTATGGCAATGGATGGTATCTTCTCACTGCATTCTAATAGCAAGCATATCCCGGGGAAGTCCAGTGGGTTAGAGGACAGGATGAGCAGATCTGTGTTTCTTTCTCATGGGTAGTCTCTCAATCCAGTAGTCACAGATCAGATATTTGGCCATTGGGGCTGAACTCACTGCAGTCTCTTTGCATTTCCCCACAACACCAAGTGCAGAAAGTTATTTGCTCTGTCCCCGCAGGAGGGGGATTCATTGAGGGATGCTTTGACCCATAAGTGGCCCCCAGAACTCCTTTATGCCTTCCTCTCCCATTTCTTTTATTCCACAATTTTTACAGAAAGCACTGCTGAAGAAGATAACAGTCATCTTCATAGCCCCTTGCTGGACTTGACAAGTATGGTTTCCCTTCCTCTTGTCTCATCTAGTACATCATTACCAGGTGCAGGACTCAACTCTAGTCTGTCACCCATCTGGTTGCATCACCCAGGCATTCAATCCCTTAAGCTGACTGCATGCTTTCTCTAATTCCAATGATGGCTTTTCTTCCTTGAGTGTTCATATTGAAATTTCTTCACAGAAACCTTCTACACATAAGATTTAAAAAAAACAAATAGAAAAGGTTCTCCATCTGGGCAGTTGAGAACAATCTTTTTCCTTTCTTAGCTGCTATTCCAACAATCCTGGAATTCCTGGCCTCCTTTTTAGATTGGAGCCAGCTATTTCACCATCAAAGTGCAACTAGTAGCCATATCTTTCTTTCACATTGGTGAGAATCACATGTCCATTGCATCCTTAAGACTATCTAAAGCCTTTCTTGGAGGAATTTTCTTGCTATGCCCCATGCTTAGAGACCCAGTTTTTTCCTGGGGGATATCACCATTTTACTCCAGGCCCTGACTGGCCCTCCATTGAACCTGCTGCCATAGCTGATTTAAGATTTTTAACAAGGGAAACTGTGTTCTTAGTTGCTTTTACGTCTTCTAGGAGAATTTCTGAGCTCCATGCCTTATCTGTAAAATTCATGGTCTTTCATAAAGACAGTGTGTGTTTGAAAACCAGCCCTTCTTTTCTTCCAAAGGTGGCTTCTGAATCTTCTATCAACCCATCTAAAAGTCTGCCTGTGTTTTTTTCCAAAATTTTCTAACAAAGGTGAATATACATTATATTTATTAGATGTTCACCACCAGTTAAGATTCTATTTATATACGACAAGAGCCTTTAGGAAAACTGATCAGTTGTTTGTCTCTTACTGCCCCATCAAGATGGGGAAGGAGGTATCAAAATCACACTCTCCCACTGATTGTCTGAGTGTGTATCTTAAGTTTGCAAACAAAAGGGGCTTATTACTGTCTACACCCCCAAAAGGCAATTCTACTAGATCAGTAGCCTCATTGACAGCCTTCTTTTCTAGAGGACCTCTTGTGACATCTGGGCATCTCCATACATTCATTTCCCATTATAAATTGGACATACAATCCAGATCAAGAGCCTCTTCTGGTTCAGCTGTGCTCTGGAATATCCTTCCTTAATACCATCCAAATATTAGAGCATTAGAGCAGCTGGGGATTTTGTCCCATACATTGAGGAACAGACAGAGGAAGACAATATCAGTTATGAATATTATTAACTTCCCATCCTCTTTCCCCCTTCCATATATTTAATGGTCGTTGGCATTTTAACTCCTGGACTGCTCTGGCTGACTTAGCTTTGTCTCCTAGAGATTCATTATCAAAACCAAGTTTTTCAGCTGGTTTCTTATTTTTATCGTAGACACTATATACCTGGCTTTTTTCTTGTGGGCAAACTCGATCTGAGATAGTTGGGTCAACATGGGGAATTATGGGAGGAGCCTGAGCAGCAGATCCAAAGCCTCAAAGTGGACAAAATCAGATCTGACTAAGATCCAATGACTCATGAGATGAGGAAGGACAGAAACAGACAATGCAGCTCTATTGTTATGTTGAGTATATTAAAAAGTGTGATAAGAGGGGAAAGCTTATTTAGGGGACCTCTGGGATTTTTCATCTCTCCTTCTCCAAGTTTACCAAGGGACCCTGCTCTCCCTGATCCAATTTTAATAAAAAGAAAAAATAAATGGTCACAATGATCTGCTGGTAAGCAGACATTTAAAGAGCTGTGTCAGGAAGGTTCCAAAAAGAAAGCAGGAATATCCTGAAACACAGAACATTCTAATAAATCCAAATGACTTTATGATGGACTTTCCTTCCCTCTCAAAGCTAGGCAGTCCCTTAAATCATCCAGACAGATTCAACGCCCATTTCTCTCTTTGGTAATGGATTGTTTTAGACAGATGGGTTCTGAGAGTAATCCATCAAGGTCACAGATGGAATTGGGAGTCTCTTCCTCCATTCAGGAGATTCTTCCTCATCCATTAGACCAAACTCTTCTTTTTCTCCCTGGCATCTAGCATATGCTGCCTCTCCTCTTCAGTTAAGAGAAGGAATTTATTATATTTGAGGAAAAAAAGAGAAGGAATTTATCCAAAAGTATTTCTGCTGTCAAAGAAAGAAAGAAGCATCTTAGAGACCATTTCTTGACCTTTTCTTTCTGAACTAGTTTGTGCTAGTGCTCAAGTTCAAAATGTTATCTCTTCAAAACTTGTTGCCCCTTATTCTCCATTTGAGTTTCCTACTTACCTTAAATTTGAAAGAGGTATATAATCACATTCCTATAGATCTAGATTTCAGATGTTTCTTAAGGTTTTGAGAGTCTGGATCACTTTATCAGTTCTATGTCTTATTCTTTGCAGAGTGTCTAACTCCTCTTGTAATCTGTCAGAGACTGCAAGGTATTCACATATTTCCTCATTTAGGTCATTTGCTTATCTTTGCATAATCCTTTTCAAAGTGTCAGGAATCCCTCACTTAGGTAAAGGATCTTCTACACATGCTGGGATTTTAAGAAAATATTCAGAATTATTTTCTAACCACTTCATATGGGATTGCTTTTTTCCTGTGGTGTCTGCTGGACTCCACAGTTCAATGAGATTGAGATTTTCTTCTATAGTAAAAAAAATAGATCTGTATTTAGATCTGTTCCTGAGGTTTTCCCATCAGACTTCCATTTCAGCAAGGGATTTCCTCAGGATTCTGGGTTTCATGTCATCAAAGATACTCATGACATCTCTTGCAAGACTCCACATGTAAAAGTTGCATCTGAAATCTGTATAGTCCCAGCAGTATTGTTGGTTATTGACATGCTGACAACATTGATATCATTGATAGTATTGTTAGCATTAATTGTACTTGCAGATTGCTGTTAAGCTGCATGTCAGAATGTTTATTTTACTCGCATTTTTTTCAAACAGTATGCAACCTGGAGTCATTTCACTTATTTTATGTATAACTTAACTTATATATACATCTCTCTCTCTCTCTCTCTCTCTCTCTATATATATATATATATATATATATATATATATATATATATATGCTGATGCCATTTTAAGAATATTATTGCTCTTTTAGTGTTTATTGCTCTGAGGTAAAGTCTATAAGCCCTTTATCCATCAACCACTATTTATTTAAAGGTTAAAGAATTACTCAAGCACCTTGTGCTCCATACCAGTCCACGTCTGAAGCATAGAGACAATATTGTAACTGTGGATTCTGGAGATCTACAGGTTCCCATAAATTCCTGATTTGTATAAGCCCTGTATCTGCCAACCACTACTTTTTAAAGGTTAAAGAATTCACTCACGCATCTCATGCTCCAAACCTGTCCACTTCTGAAACATAGAGACACCTTTATAACCGTGGATCCTGTGGCTCTACCAGTCCCCATGAATTGCTGATGTATGTTTTATATTTAGCTATCTAACAGTACTATATTTCTCATATAAACGGATCCCTCAATCATCACCGAGACATACCTGACCTTCATTCCACCCCATTTGATCTCTGCCCTTTATTTACTCAGTTCTGTAAAGTGGCTTTTCCAGTTAGCTTCATTTGGCAGTATTCTTTGTTTTTTCTAAATTATAGCCCACCTGTAACTCTGACAATCTCATCAGATCACCTGACCTTTGAACTTTTACTCATTTATAGTTAGCCCACACATTATTTTACATTCATAGAACTCTAGCAATCTTTTATTAAATGCTGATTTGGTTCATATTACTAGTTCCATCCCTTCTTACCTTAACTCCTGCTATTTTATTCTATTTGCCCTTCCTATACAGCTCTACTTAATTAACTTATACCATACAGGTTTTATGTTTTATCAATCAGAATACCCTTTCCTTTAACATATGTCAAACTTGCTGTTTTTTCACTAATAAAGGCAAAGTAAAATACTCGGTTAAGCTGCCATTACTAACATGTAGTTAGGCAGCTGCACTCTCTGTTCAGCCTCGCTCTGCTTGGGGTCACTCTGCTCCCCTGCCCTATCCCCAATTTCCACCCACCCCCATGCCTAAACTTAAATTATATAACTCCACCCTCTTCACCAGATTGACCAATCATAGCCTAGACAATTGCCTCCATGCCCAACCTTTCCTATTTTACTTCCCTTATGTCATATCCTGTCTTCTGTAACTCCCTAACACCACCACTAGTCACCTCCCATAGTCTAGCAATAACTTAAATAGCATATTTCCAAAACTAAACCTCCCCAACTACTAACTCACCCTGCATTTCATTTCTTCCAACCCTACCTCCTTATCTATTATTCATTCATCTGCTCCTTCTTAAAGTCTCCTAACTGGTTGTATATCTCAGTCACATTTCACTTCACTATTTTTAATCCCACTCCCCTTACCTCTTCCACTATATTCCCCTGCACTCTAACCTCTACTTCCTTATATCTGTCAGCCGAATTTTTCACTGCAGTTATTTATTATCTTCCCAAAATGTCACAAACAAGCATACTTTTATTACTTAAAAATTGTTACACTAAACTTCCAAAGCATTCGTAATAGAATTACTGACCTTCATGCTTGGATAGTGCACAATCAATCAGACATCATTGCTGCCACCCAGACCCAGTTCAAACCTAATGTAAAAGACTCTGAGTTCCTCCATCCAGGCTTTCCACACCATTAGCTCTGACAGGCTTCAGAAGAAATGAGCTGGTAGTGCTTTCCTTTTCCCTGTGTGTGTGTGTGTGTGTGTGTGTGTGTGTGTGTGTGTGTGTGTGTGTGTGTGTGTGTGTGTGTGTGTGTGTGTGTGTGTTTATTTTTATTTATTTATTTATTTAACATTTGTTTACCAAGAAAGTCCAACTGGGACAGAGCCCATTTTCAGTGAAAATGTTCCAGATGCATGTTTTATATATATATATATATATATATATATATATATATATATATATATATATATAGATCTACCTTATAAGCTCGACACTCCATAAGATTGACATTTAGAATGACAAGACCACAAGACCGACAGAGCAGATAACTGACAACTTCTAATCCCGACAGCAAAAACACCAACATGGGAAACGTGTGAGCGCAACTCAGTAAGTATGTGATAGTGAGGGATTTAGGGTTAGGGTAAGGTGAGTGTGCGATAGTGAGGGACTTGAGGGTTAGAGGCAGATTAAGTGAGTTAGGGTTAGGGTGCGGGTAAGGTAAGTGTACGATAGTGAGGGACTTGAGGGTTAGGGGCGGATTAAGTGAGCTATGGTTAGGGTGCAGGTAAGGTACGTGTGCAATAGTGACGGACCTTAGGGTTAGGGTTTGGGTTAAGGTTAGTGCATAGATAGTTGTGTGTAAGGTGTAGTGTAGGTTTTAGGCTGTTGGTGTGCTTATGTTGTGTGTGTGTTGTGTGGAACAGCAAACCTTTTGTTTTGTTAACTGTCAGGATTGTGGTTTGTCGGGCATTTGAACTTTCGTGTTTCTGCGGTTTCGTTGTTGTGGTCTTGTCGGTCTAAATGTCGATCTTGTGAAGTGTCGAGCTTGTAAGGTAGATCCATATACATATATATATATATATATATATATATATATATTGCTCAAGCAGAACAATAAGTCAGTTAAATGTTTAAGTATGTTAAATTAAAATTATTTTAATGAACTCCTTGTCTTTAGAAATATTTTGGAACATTTCAATCAATCAACAAACTGTCAATTGCACACTTGCTTTTGAACCACACAAAAAATTCCAGTGGATTAGAGACTGAGGTAAGAAGTCAGTAAAGCTTACACAGTAATTTTTATTGTGTGCGCATCATGGCGAGATGCATACATGGCTAGTGCAAGTTTTAGATTCAGGAAGGTCCATGTAGCAGAGTGCAATCATGCACACTCTCTTGCAAATACGGAAACTTTCGTGGAATGCAAATTTCAGCATAAGTAGCTGAAATTTATGCTAATAAAGCAAATCAACACAACTGAGCAATCTAATATCCTGTAATGAAACCATGTAGACCCCGTGCATATGTCAGTAGTGCACTCAGAAAATTTCCAGGTACAGGAGTCTACATGGAAACAAGTGTGTAATTCATCCCTCTCTAACATAGATGACAAGCAGGTGGGGTGTTTCATTTAGATGCTTTATTACATAGAAACACATCAGGATGGATAGCAGCATAATAAAATATAAATTAACTGATTAACAGACAGACCTTACATACATACATGCTTACATCTCAACAGCTTACTACAAAATATCATTCAGACTTGCATGTGCTCAGTATTTATACACTTGTGCAAACCCTTGGATAGCTTCTTAAAGATACATACACACACATTGAACTACATTCTCCCTCTTAAAAAGACTCCCCTTGGTAAAAAAAACATTAGAGATAGACATACATTATTACAGACATTAAAAGCAAACACAATGTTCATGTCCAAGTTGCCATGTATCTGTTACATGGTCTGCATATATGACTGGATCTGGTAACCTAACAATCTGGACTGAATTTAGCAACAAGGACAGTCTTCGATGAATAACTCATACCAGGAACTTCAGGATTCCTCACAGGAATGGGAATATTCTCTGGAACTTCCTCTGGAATTGGAACACCGGACAACTCACTCTGAGATAAAGTCTTTCTCACAGGCTATGTGTTGTGGTATAGGCTTGGATACTGGTCTCAAATGTTTCCAATTCCACCTAAACTCTGCTCCTTGTGATTCCACAATGTATGATGTCAGCTCTGGGCAAATACATTTCGTGACACCAATCTGATCATAACCTTCGGACATTTGCATCCTTACCACTTCTCCTTCTCATAACGGATTGAGTAGTTTGCTGGTGTTACCATAGTAGGACTTCTGGGTTAAACACTTCTTTGACAGATTGGTTTTCACTGACCTGTTATTTCTGACACATGGAACCAACAATTGACTATTGATTCATAATGTGGTTCTGGTTTGTCTCGACAGAAGTCTCTGAGCAGGTGAACCAACATTTTTATCACTAGGAATGTTTCTGAGATTCAAGAGATTCAAGAAAACATAATTATTATCTTGTTTTGACTTCTCTAGTAATGGTTTTGCACCTTGAAATGCATGTTCTGCCAAACTATTTGACTGCAGGTACACAGGGCTACTCATGACATGAGTAAAGTCCCATTCTTCGGCAAATCTTTTGAACTGTTGGCATGTAAACTGCATGCCATTGTCAGAAATAAGTTTGTGCAGACTCCCATTGACTGCAAAATGACACTTCATCTTAGTAATGACAGTACTGGATGCTAGGTTAGGAAGTAGGTCAATCTTGAACCAATTGGAGTAGGGGTCTACTAACACCAAATAATGCTGACCATTCCTCTCAAAAATGTCAGTGGCTACTGTCGACCAAGGTAGTTCAGGAATCTGGTTTAGATGAAGTGGTTCCTTCTGTTGATGTGGTTTAGCACAATTACACACAGTACAAGATAAAAGTGCTCTATCAATGTCTTGTGACATAGAAGGCCAAAATACTAGTCCTCTTGCTCTTCTTTTGGTAGAGTCAGCTCCTGGGTGACCATGATGCAAGATATTAATGTACTTGTTGCAAGGACTGTGGAACAAGTATTTTTGGACCTTTCATAATGATACCTTTGTCAGACAAAATCTCATCTCTGTATGGAAAATAAGGCTGGACGTCTTGAGGTAAGCTAGATTGCTTAGGCATCCATCCTTGATTTATCAAGTGGTTGAGCCTTTGTAAAATTGGATCTGCGGCTGTGTGAGCTCTCAGCTCATCAAGACGTGGAAGAAAAATGTCTCACTTCCATGACTTCAAAGTCAATGCTCTCATTCTCATGTTGTTCTGTGGTGTTTTGGGTGATCTGGATAATGTATCAGCAAGATAAAGAAGTTTTCCTTTCTTGTAGACAAGAGTGAAATTATACTTTTGCAGTCTCAGCATCACACGTTGCAATCTGGCTGGAGGTGAATGCATAGACTTTCTTAAGATAGTGACTAGAGGTTGGTTGTCTGTTTCGATCTGGATAGGTCTACCATAAACATAATCATGGAACTTCGAACATCCATGCACAATTGCCAAAAGCTCTTTCTCTATCTGAGCATACTGAATTTCAGTTTGGGTAAGAGTTCTCAATGCAAAGGCAATAGGTTGACCCTCTTATAGAATGACTGCACCAAGACCAAATTTCAAAGCATCACATGAAAGAGTAACTGGCTTGTAGACATCATAGTCTCTGAGAGTTGGTGTACTAGAATTTCTCAGTTTTAGGACATCAAATGCTCTTTTGTATTGCTCTAACCAAGACCAAGATACATTTTTACGTGTCAGCTCTCTGAGTGCTGCTGAAAGTTGGCTCAAGTCTGGAATGAACTTGCCTAGGTAGTTAACCATGCCAAGAAAACAATGGAGCACTTGAACATTGTCTGGAGCTGGCAACTCAAGAATGGCTGTTTGCTTTGAAGGGTCTGCTCATAGGCCTGAGCTAGTAAATGCACCTACCTGACTTCTGACTGATTTCTTCCTTTACTCCATTTCTGATCTCTTCAGTTTCTCTCTCTCTCTTTTCCACCTGCTTTCTACTTTTCTTACTCTCCCAGCACTACATTTTAGAATTTCCAACAATCTGCTCTTGTAAATGCTCCCACTTAGGGCATACATCTGCTGCTATTGTATTAAATATTTTTTTTTTTGGATATTGTATATCTTTTTTAATGCCTCTTGTCATTATTACTGCAGTAATTGAAGTCCTATGTAAAGTTGACATTTTTAAATTTGTATTTAGCTACTGCTTTTTTTCTCTTTTGGATTGTCTTGCATATATAATCAGAGCTTTTCTCCTTGGGTCTCCACTGAAAATGGGCCTGTGGCTCAGTTGGACCAACCCACAAATATGTGTGTGTAGCCATAAAAAGTGGAAGTGTGTATCCCAAACTGACTTTTCCAATGGCATGCTTTTGCAGTGTTTTGCTGCTTGCACAAACATACATTTCAAGCAGGCTTCAAACCACTTGTTCCCCACATGGCCTGCTGATGTCATCTACTATAAGTTCAACTGCAGTCTTATATAAATCAGACTTGTTCTGTTGTGCTTGAATTAAGTACTGTGTTCTTTAGTCTGTGCACTTAGATAGGGGTTCTTTTCTCTCTGCAGTCAAGTGTGTATATGTGTGTGTGTGTGTGTGTGTGTGTGTGTGTGTGTGTGTGTGTGTGTGTGTGTGTGTGTGTGTGTGTGTGTGTGTGTGTGTGTGTGTGTCCATAAAGAGGAGTGGAAGTGTATATCCCTAACTGACTTCTCCAATGGCATGGTTCTGCAGCATTTTGCTGCTTGCACAAACATCCATTTCAGGCAAGCATCCAACCATTTGTCCCCTGTATGACATGCTGATGTAATCTAATATAAGTTCACCTGCAGTCTTATATAAATTAGACGTGTTCCATGATGCTTGTCTTAAGTATTGCATTCTGTATTCTGTGCACTTAGATAGGTAGTGGTTCTATTCTCACTGTAATCAGCTGTGTGTGTGTGTGTGTATGTGTGTGTGTGTGTGTGTGTGTGTGTGTGTGTGTGTGTGTGTGTGTGTGTGTGTGTGTGTGTGTGTGTGTGTGTGTGTCATCTACTATAAGATCACCTGGAGTCCTGTTAAAATCAGACTTGTGCTGTGGTGTGTGCATTAATTATTGTGTTCTGTAGCCTATCTACTTAGATAGGTAGGGGTTCTATTCTCACTAAAGTCAACTGGGGGTGTTTGTGTGTGTGTGTCTATAAAGAGGGGAAGTGTGTATTCCTAACTGACTGCTCCAATGGCATGGTTTTGCAGTGTTTTGGTCCCTGCACAAACATCCATTTCAAACAGGGGGTATATCACAAAATCGAAAGCTGACAAGTTCAAAGCTCAAAACATCGAACGTGCAACCTGAAAAATGGAAAACATCAAAATGTAAAGCAGAGCTCACCATAGAGTGCGAGAAGGGAAGATTTCCCTTTACTGCACTGTAGTGCGATCTTGGAGTTGGTATATTTAGGTAGCACGGGGTGTGGGGGTGCAGCCCCTCACGTGGGGGTGCAGGGGGGCTTGTCTCCCTGCATAGAGCAGTTTTTATGTTGTTTTGGGTGTTTAGTGGGGGTTTTTTTCACATTCGATGTTTTCTGTTTTCAAGGTTACCAGTTTGAAGTTTTGAGCTTCGATATTGTCATCTTTCGATCATGTGATATAAACCCATTTCAAAAAGCCCTCCAACCTCTTGTCCCCCCACAAGGCCTGCTGATGTCATCTACTATAAGATCACCTGTAGTCCTACTAAAATCAGACTTGTGCTTTGGCTCATGCATTAAGTTTTGTAGTCTGTATACTTAGTTATGTAGGGGTTCTATTCTCAATGCAGTCAACTAGGAGGGGGAGGAGGCATGTGTGTCTGGGCCGTTACTGGACATTACACAGAGAGTTTTTACAGCAGCCTATGGAACACTGTTGTGTGCATATTTATCATGCCATTGTTGTTAACCACTGTTATGAAATGAAAGCCCTGCAGTATGTCTAGCTGCAGATTTTACTTATGAAAGAAAATGTATAGTTCATTTTTTTTGTTGCTAAAATTAATTTTGGAAACTATTGCACTGCTTTTGACTCTGTTGACTATGTAATGTTATGAACAAACTGACAGTTACTGCTTTTAGTCTGTTGCAGTTGTGATGCCCGCACTATACATTGGATTCACACTGGATGAATCCATTTCAGTTCAACTATTGATAAGTAAACATCATGACACATTGTTTCTGAGACAACACCCCATACCCTTGTGCCTGGAGTGTACACTAGGACTATATATTTGAAGTCAACTGTTTCTAGTCTCATTTCGAGCTTTAACAGTGTTTCATTGTCTTAGCTGCTCTGCTCTTGTTTGTGTGCAGAGAGCTTAACTCTTTGGGGTTATAGATGCAGAAAAAACAATGCAATTATTTTCCATTACAATCAGACAATACTATCTAGCACAGCAGATCTTTAACAGCTCAGCATAGCTGGTCAAATTTCAGTTAAACAATCAGTAATGTCACATCTTATGTCTTCCCTACAGAGGTATAGATCCCACTTTGGATACACCCCTTACTGTACACCCCATATGTTACCACCCCTAAAATAGAACCTTATCACATACCCCCATCCTTTTCTTATTCTCTGTGAAGATACCAGGATCACACCTCACATTACGAGCTGTCAATTCCCCTCTTTTACTTCTGCTAGCCTAGTTGACATATTATTTACTCAGTGCAGATAATGCCTCAGGTCTGTACTACAACATCAGTGAAGTCTCATCATGGATGTAGGTACTCTCTAGCAACCTACATAAACAGAAGACATATCCAAAGCACAAGCATGGTATTCCTAACACTAAACCCAAAACACTCACAATGCACATAAAAAGGAGCACCAGTGTCTCACCTAGGAAGTGCCTAAGGAAATAATTTTCTATTGCAAATGTTTTCCTTATAGTAGATTGTACAGTGGGCCATAAACCTGCCCTACTCTCCAGCTTAAACAAGGTGAAATGTAGTGTTAGCTATGTGGCACAAGTATTTGAAACATCACACATCCAATCAAGTCTCTTCACAACAAGTCCCACTATTAATCCATCACAGTTAGTGTTGGTATGCACAACTTGATACATATCTCCAGGGACTATATGGAGACAGACATGATTGAGCTTACCAAATATGTGTCCCAGACATGTATGTCCCTATGTCTGACCAGTTTATAATAGGTGCAGAATTACAAAATGAGAGGTCAGCTGAAAATATCATCTTCCTAACTACAGTTTCCACAGAGGACATTGACAACCATAGTTGGGTACACCCTGATGCCCTGTGTAAACATCTACACAAATGTATAGATACAGATGCACCTGATAGGATCAAAGAAAGATCTTTACTAAAATAATAAGTATGCTAATGGATGTGTGACATTACTTGATTATACAGTAAGCAAACAAAGCTGATGTCTACAAATACAAAAGTGTAAATCCCAAACTGAAAGACAAACATCCCCAACCTAAACAAGACAATAATACACCTTGTAAAATCCTCATAGAGCAGATGTGGGAAATATCTTGAAACCATAGCCAAGGATAACCATAAGGCTTTCCTCTGCTACATCTGCAACATCAAAAGTATAACTCAGATGTGTGTTGAAATAAATGTGACTGGTATTGCACACACTGACCCATTGTAAATTGAAAACCTGTTAGCAGACATGCTTAGATAAACATTATCTCCCCACCCACCTCCAAGCCTGTGACAACATATGTCTTCACAATCACCTCCAACCTCCCTCTACAAAGAGCAAGTAATCACTGCTCTCTCCAAGACTAGGAGCATAGCCTCTATGGGACCAGATGGCATTCTGGCATTCATTCATAATGCTCTTAACCAGTGAACTACTGCACTAGGCACCCTATTCAATCACAGTCTGAGTACTGCTTTTATCCACACAGATTTGAAATCAGTGACCTATTTCCACCTACACAATGGTGGATCAGCAACATGCGCGTGTACTTACAGCTCCGTAAGTTCCACAAGCCTCAACTGTAAGACAATGGAATGGATTTTCATGAAGGTTAGATACAAGGACAGAGTTGTCATCCAAACACTACATCTGTTCCAGCAGGGTTTTCTCAAGGGTAGGTTGTGTGTGCTAAAACTGTTGGTATTCAATAATATGACCAGAGACATATCATGTGTGCACAACATTGACCTTCTCTGTCTTGACTTGGCCAAGGCCTTCAACACATTCCCACATTTGTACATCAGTGAGAAGTGAAGCCAGATGAATATCAACTACTATGTTGTCCAGTGGGTTGCAAACTGTCTCACAGACAACACTCATTCAAAGTGGGAGAGTTCACTTCTAGCAGCAGAACTGCCACCGATGGGTTACCACAAGTGTCACTGCTGTGTCCATTCATGTTCGCCATGTACTTCTTAGATGTCAAGACCTAAACAGAGTATCTGTGTCTAGGCAAGTTTGTGGTTGAAGGACACTTAGATGCTATCATTGTATCCCCTAACAATGTAAATGCTGTTCAAAAGGGACGTACAAAGAATAATGACTGATGACAACTGCATGCTTCTTAACGACCATCATAAATGCATCATCTTTTCCTTTGGTATTAACAATGTCCCAGCTTATTATGCTATAATCCTGAATACCCTAATCACTGATTCTGTATTGACAGACCTTAAAATACAAGTAGACTGCAACATGTGTCTACTGTGGTAAGAAAGGTTTTCTACATATTGCATCAGACTAGCAAAGCCATTGCAGCAGTATCAAATTCATTTCTAAATACCTATAGTCATCCATCCTCAGGCCTTCCAATGAATATAATGCTCCCTTTGCTATGTAGTGTAACAGACAACTGCAGTAACTAGACTGACCTCAGAGATTTACAAGTAATATAAATCAGGGTGACAAACATGTCTAATAAGGAGAGACTGATGTAGATGCCACTGTACTCAGTATGATATAAACTGCTTCGAGGTGACTTATGTATGCCTTACACTGCTATCCCTGACCCAGTTGTGATGAAATTCTGGCCCTACATATGTCATTTGGGACTATAGTCAGCGGTCAAGGGCCATACATCTCCCATAGGTTGCCACACCTCTGGAACAGACTTGAAAACCATGTCAAGCCGAGCACCTTCATGACACTGTTTCATCACAGCCTGGATGACATAATGTGAAACTGTTAATCCTTGCCCTGCATTGCCCCTACTTCTCACCAGGACATGGGTAGTCCTTGCTAGACAAATCTTGCCCATACATAATACCTGACATTGAATTTTATATTGTGATTTAATGGCTAGACTTCTAAACACCATCAAGCCAATAGCCTAGTAACATCCTATGTACCTATAAAGCTATGATAATGTACATGCCAGAAATACTGTTATACTGTATTACCATTTAGATGAGAGTTGACTACAGTGCATACTTAAAAGCCTGATATCTGACTCTGATGTTGTGATTTCTGATGTGCACCATAACTCTCTAACAAAAATAATGACAGGGAAAATATCAAAATGTATGAGACAAATTTCAGTTGTTAACTTCACAACCCTTACAAGAGCATCCACGGTAAAGTAGTGAAATGATGATGGTAGCATCTGTATAACTGGCCAAGTACAATATAACTGACAGGTGCAATCATCAGTTCAACACCAGACATGCAGATCTAATCATCATTTATGTAAATAGTCACCCTGTGCTTCAGACACATAGCTTATCTATCATTGAATCCAAAAGATAGAAAACGGATATGCCACAGTTATCATCACTTGCACAGGGTGTTGTGTGGGGGTGCAGGAGGCCTAGGCCGGCAACAAAAGGTGAGTGTGTGTGTGTGTGTGTGTGTGTGTGTGTGTGTGTGTGTGTGTGTGTGTGTGTGTGTGTGTGTGTGTGTGTGTGTGTGTGTGGAAGAGAATCAGGCAAGATGGACCATGAAAATGTGTGTGTGTCTGTAGGTGCCCTCAATGTAACATTGATGTGTAATTGTCTGCGAGCAGACAGCCAAGCTCAGTGCTAGCTCTATGTGTCTGTATGTCAGGCAGATGTGAGCCATGTATGGAAGAACTGACAGTTCATCGTTGTCACCACAGACCATGAGATCTGGCTCTGCCAGGAGTTGTACTGGCACCTCCATGCCCAAGATCAGATGCAGGGCTACTACCTGCAGCTGAGTGATGTCTGCTGGACATGCTCCCTTCATGGGAATGCCCAGGACCATGACCCTATGGCCTTCCATGTCTGGGTATGGACAGAACACTCCCTGATGGAGCAGGGGAAGTGCTGCCACTATTGGACCATGATCAGACATGGCCACCTTGGCTCACAGCAGATGCATTTCCTGACCTACACCACAGAGGCCAACGATCCCCTCCCAGCAGATGTTTCATCACAGACAATGTGCGTTCCATGGCAGATACTCCATGCTTCATCACAGACACACCTCGCTTCAATGTGCCATACATCCAGTGTATGGAATCAACAACACAGTGGAAGCAGTCACAGATGTCAGACTGTGCCACATATACAGCCCTGAGCATTTGTCTGGAGCACCTTTCTGACTGTACCTGTGCCTCCATGATGGCCTAAACATACATTGCATTACACATGAAGAGACATCTGCACCAGGTGAAGGAGGGATAGCAGGCCTACTCCCAGCACCCCTATCAAGCCTCCTTAGTGGCACCTCACCAACAGTTTAGCTATGGCCAGAGTCAACAGGCTCTTAAGCAGCAGTAGCTAAACTTCCCTGGTCAACGTCCTCACCCTCTACCTGTCTAATATCTGTGGCCTCAGTGGAGTGGGGATGTGTAGGCATACTAGCTGTGTACAGAGAAAATTAGGGGATTTGCTCAGTGTCAGCCTTGGTGTCAGATTCAACCTCTGCAACCCCTGGCTATGCCTCACTTTGGCCACCATCATCATTAAAGTCTGATGAGACACTGACATCAGGTGGCACAGGGGACACAGAACCACTTCCATGATTACCTGTGATAAAAGGAAGAAAAAAACAAAATTGAGCCAGCACCAAATGTGTGATGAACTAAAAATCACAATTTAATGTGTAAAAATACATAACACTAGGAGAAGGGACATGACCCCCAACTCCAATACCAAACCAGTTTCGGCTAAACAGCCTTCTTCAGTGGAAGACAGAAATACATAACAAACACAGAACCAAAAGGTTCTTCTTATGTAGCAACAAGCAGAGTCCAACAAATCATGCCATTGGTTAATTCATAAGTGCTCATTCAAACTGGGAGGGGAAAGCCCCCCCAGTTTAATGATCCATTTTTTTCTCTTTAATATTCAGAATATTATGCCAACCAGCTTTGTCCCTACATTTCCCTGTAATATGATCAATAATAAAAAATCTAAATCCATATGATCAGATAATTTATCTGCCAACAAAATATTCCAATGTTTGTGAATAATATTCATGAAGGATTTCATATTCCTGCCATACATAGTAACCAATCTAAGTTGGTATCAGTGTCTGATGACCACTTATTATATTTCAATAGCCCAGATCTGTCTTGATTGGAAGCAAATCATCTGGCCCTACTGATGTTACCTACCCTGTAGCCCCTATCCTTAAATCTGTGGATTAGATCCTGCTTATAATGGTTAAAGGAGGAGGCATTGGAACAGATTCTCTTTATCCTCAAAAACTGATATTTAGGAATGTTCCTGATGATATGTTGTGGGTGGAAGCTAGTTGCATGCAGGAGAGAGTTGTACTGGGGGAATTTCCTATATATTTGGGTATCCAGAGTGTTATCCAAATTGCTAACTAATACATCCAAAAAAGTGATCTCATTCTTAATAAAGTTAGCCTTAAACTCAATACCTCATTTGTTTTCATTTAAATAATCAACAAACTCCTGCAAAAAGATCTCATCCAACTTCCACACCAGCCAACATTCATCAAGATATCATCTCCATATGTCAATCTTGTTAATATATAGATTATGAGAGGCATCATAGATCAATTCCTCCTCCAAATAAGCCATAAACAGATCAGCATATATGGGGGCAAAAGAGGCCCCCATAGCTGTACCTTGAACCTGCCAGACACATTGTTCTTGAAAATAGAACACGTTTTTAGTTAAAACATGTTCTGCCAGGCAAACAAGAAACATATTGAAGCCTGGTTCATATAGTTGGGATCTTTCCAACCAATACTGGAGGGCAACCAACCCCGCCCAATGTGGGATATTAGTATACAGAGAGGTGACATCCAGGGTGCACAACAACCAATCAGCTTCCAATTGCATGTCAGATATGATACCCAAGAATTGAGTGGTATCCTGAATTCGGGCCTGCACACAAGATAACAGTGGCTTTAAATGTAATGTTAAATATTCTGAAAGGGGTTCAGTTAGGGACCCTCTGCCTGATACTATAGGTCTGCCTGGTGGGTTTCTAGGGTCCTTGTGGATTTTGGATAGAAGGTGCAAATATTGTTGTTTGGGATCAACAACTTTCAGATGAAATTTAACCCCCTTAGTAATAATACCTTGATCCTCAGCTTTATCCAAGAATTGGTCAATCTCAACCTTAAATCTACCGGTGGGGTTCAGAGGCATGGTCTTGTAATACCTGCCATCTGCCAACTGTTTATATGCTTCCCCACTGCATACTGCCCAATCCTGTATGACAACAGCCCTTCCCTTGTCTGCTGGTAAAATAACAATGTCCCTATTAGATCTTAAATCATTAATACATTGTCTTTCCATTTTGTTGATATTATCTTTAAGCTTGTACAGTTCACCAGAATTAAAATGAAGATCCTTAAGGACATTACCCTGAAACATAGAGACAATAGGTGACATAGGGGGCATAAACATGGATCGACAAAACCTGAAACCCCTCTGTATTTTATCTCCTGAATCGTCAAAAAATAATCATAAATTAAGTGTACAGCAGAAATCAATCACATCCTGAACAAAAGACTGCTCCGTGACAAAAAAACAGGCACAAAACTCAAACCCTTATTCAAAATATTTATTTCAGTATCAGAAAGATTGGTAGAAGAAATGTTGTGTGCATTCATACAAGTATTATCTGGTTGTCATCATTTTCAATAATCCCTCAAAGTCGTTTGTTGCCCTTGTGTTTCCTCTCCACTCTCCTGACCCTGACCCTAAAGGATGTGATAAATTGTTACAGTTAGGATCAGGTAACGTTTCTGTGTGGCCATCCTCCAACTCAGGGTTGGATGAAGATTTCTCCCCTGAGGTATATGGGTCCCTATTCCTCTTCAATATGGATTTTGGTCTCTTACGTTTAGGGGTGAATGATTTTCTATCTGGATTCATAAATTTGACATTTTTAAATGTCTCAAAAGGCTTATCCTTTTCATAATCCCCTACATCCCTGTTAAATTTTATCTTCTTTTCTTTCAGTATTTTTTCTAAGTCAAGTAAATCACTGCTAAACTGAGTCACACAAGGTGTGTAACAAGGTAGGGTTTCAAATTTGTTAAGATCTTGGCATAAAGCCTCCACCTCCTGAATATTCTATTGGACCATTCGATCGTAATAGGCAGCTAAAGCCTCCACAAATCCCATGGAGGCCTGTTGTATTTGTAACCATTATTCTGTTAGTATTTGATCAGCACTATGTACCAGGGGTTGAAGCTTTACTCTGAATCTCCTAAGTGAAATCTGTGTACATTGATAAGTCTTAAAAAGACATAAATGCCAAACATTACTTCTCAAATTTTTCATTGCTCTAGTTAATTTAGAGAAAGCCATCTTACATTCATTCATGGGGTCACTCTCAAATATTGTAACTCTATTAGTAGAGTTACCAGAACCCAGTCCGAACACCCCCAAATCATCAGTGTCCGAAGACAGACCCTTTAATAAGGGAGGCCAAATCCATGTTGTTCATTTATTTAGACCAAAAAGCTTTAAGATGTATAGTTCTCTTCAGAGTACTAGACCCAAATCAAAAAGAGGCAAAGACCAACACTAGAAAATCTTCAATCAATAGCCAGAACCAAAAATATAAAAAGAAATAAAGAAATATTGGTAGGCCACACTATATTCCCTAATTTCAGATAAACATAATATATTTGTTCAAAATTTAAACACCCATGAAATGGGCATAAAGTAGGGATGCAGCAAAAGGAGGTCACACTTCAAAAAATGGGTATTCACCCGAAATATATCTATTACAGTGATACAATAAATAGCCCTTGCTGTGAATAGCCAAAAGGGTCCTTATCAATAGGTAGAAATCACACTCAAAAAGTGAGTATTCACCCTAAATATATCTATTACAATACAATAGATGACCCTTGTTGTAAATGACCAAAATGGTCCTTATCAGTAGTGACATACTCACAAACAATGCTATGTATCACTGAACTTCAATGGCACACTTCCTCATTAGCTGCACCCCTAACCTATAACTCCAATTATCTCATCTTACCAAAAATAATTGCAAAAAATGAGGCAAAAGAGTGGCCTACAATATCAGAAAATCCTTTGATGGTCAACCCCAAAATTGGTAAGGGTCTGGTTACCCTAAAAATTATAGAAATAAAAAATACAACCAAAATATCCACTCAATTTAATAAGGGGAAGGACCTCAAATTCCACTAGAATAGTTTGTTAGTGCCCAAACAAGAGCACATCCCAAACATACAACTTAACTTATTTGTACTATTAACTACCCAAAAGAGTATTCAGAGAGGTATGAGTTAAGCAGGGCAAAGTTCAATAGTCAGTAGTTCAAACTATTTGCCTGTTAAGAATTCACCTACTACCTATAGTTTCCTATCCATATCATGCCCAAAACTGAATTGTTGAGGTCCATGTAGAGTGCAAATATAACATCATTGCTGTCCCACACATCATCAGAAAAATTAAACCCATAAACAAGGGTAATATATGTGTGCAAAGGACATCACACCCAGAAGACAATTCAAAAATACTTGTTGCATAGATCATACATCAACTGCTTAATGAGGCAGAAATGATAGGGTCAATATACTTATAACTTCAAAATTGGTTATACATCGAACTATTGGCTATACTAATACAAAACAATCCAAAGATAAAAGGACTAAATATATTCAACCAATATAACTCTAAGGTCATGCTCTTTGCTGATGATGTACTTCTCACTCTATTGAACTCAAAAGAGGCCTTAGATGAACTACATATTCTATTAGAGACATTTTATAAGATTTCAGGTCTTTGCTGTAATAATCAAAAGTCTAAATATCTATTATTAAATAAAAAAGGACATACAAGTAGATAAGAATAGTGTCATAGGAATGCAAGCTACAAAAATAAAATACCTAGGGATAGATCTATATGATAATATACAAGGTATAATACAAAATAATTATAAAATGATTATTGACATAATAGATTCTCTAGTGAATAAATAAAATAATATGTTTCTAGTCTTTGAAGATAGACTTCAATTGATTAAAATGGTTCTTCTCCCTAAAATTTTATATATAGTCCAAGCTATTTTGTTAATTCCAGAGAGATCTTATCTTAAGAAAATAACATCAACACTACTAAGATTCTTATGGTACCCTAAAAGAAAGAGAATTGCTTATGAGCATCATATAAGACAATGGGATCAGGGATGAATAAATTTCCCAGACATTGAATCATATATAAATGCTACATTAATAAAAACTGTGATTGAATGGATTAACCCTAATTACACATCCAACTGGAAAAAAATTACATAGAATGATTCTATTAAATGAAAATAAACTTACTAAAAATATTACTGTTATAGATACGAATAATATACTATGGTATTCATTGTGTATAAAGCTACAATACAATATATCTAAACCAACAAAGACATTTGTAATAAATCATTTATACAGTCATTTTAGAAAGTTTATAAATATGAACATGGAATTAAAGATCTGGTTTCCAACATTAATCCCTTTCAGCATTACAAAAAGTTTTCCAGATAGAATTCATAAAGAAGCATTTATGTACTGGGAACAGAAAAAAATAATTTGTTGGCTTCATTGTATAAAAAAATCAAAAAGTTCTGGATATACAATATATGATGTCAATTTATGAATTAAATTTTAATGAATGGTTAATGCTTCAGAATATATTGACATTCTCCAAGGATCTATGTAGAGTATTAAATAATTCATCATACTCATCTTTCCTAAGTTTATAAGTAGATTGTTTGAAATTATTTATAATAATGAAAATATGAAGAATGGAGCTTCTTACTTATACAACTTAATAACAAACAATAAAACAGCACCTAAAACAACATATTGGCAATTTATTACTAGAGGATATTTGATTCAATTAACCCCAGAAAATAAGTCAAATATACTACTTTCAGTAAAATTAACCTCCAGTTCTCAGTATTGGAGAATATTTACCTGGAAATTCCTACATAGATCCTTCTTGACTCCTGATAAATTTTCAAAATTCAATTCTTCTTGTAATGGAGTATGCTGGAGGTGTCAACAGATTGTTGAAGCTGACTGGTCTCATATTTTTTATGAATGTAAAAAAATTAAACCCTTTTGGGAAAATATTAATAGCTTCTTACAGGCTCTTTACACAGATAATTTTGTCTTGACCAAAGCTTTAATTTTATTGAATATATCTGAAGAGGTTTATCAAAAAAGAACTAATCTGTATGTTTTATGGACAATATTAGCTATAACTAGGAAATGCATAACAAAGAGGTGGAAGTATACCATAGTACCTGAAAGAGAAGAATTTCTATGCTTATTATAGAAGACGGTGTTGATGGAAGTTAAAAACCAAAGAATTAAGATTGTTTCCAAGGCCATTAACTAATAATCCTTGGAGAAAAGTTTTGTCATTGGTTGATACTCTACAAATGGATCTAATCTCTTCTTAAAGAAATCATTCTTAAGTTAAATATCTTTATTTTGTTTAATTTGCTATCATTCATTTATTCATGTCAGGCTGTATGTAAATATGTACATAGTTTAACTTCATAGTTATTATGATTCTACATTGTAAAAGTATTTATTATTGTTGACTAATAATCAAAATAAAAATATTTCTGAGTAAAAAATTGGTTATACATAATATAACACATATGAAGGAGAGGCACATGTAAAAACCCCAACCTATCCCAGCATATTCATTAGGACCACAAAAATAATAGTGGGATCACCCCAACATACAAAACCTTGATATTACCACTCCTTACAAAACGATGTTTATATATGTTCTAACAACACTCACTTCGATACAGTGCATAAGAAAAAACATCGTATCAGAGTGTCATATATAATATATATAGCTGCCCGATTGGGACCACACATATATAGTTAAATAGATATACAACCCACAATACACGATATCAGATCAGGATGAAAACTACCATAAATCCTTCATTTCATTAGCCCAAAAGGTAATAGGCAATCACAGAAACTGCCCATAAATATGAGTAATATTATACACCATTAGCCATATTTGTCATTCAAAGATGAAAAAATATAATACATAACACTGAGTCTGCATATCCTACTTGTTAGTCAGCTAATTCCATAGCTCTCATACAGCTGCCCTTATTACTGAAAACATGAAAAATATAGACTTGAAATGAATGCCTCCTCCTTTAACCATCTAATCTACAGATTTAAGGATAGGGGCTAAAGGGTAGGTGACATCAGTAGGGCCAGCCGATTTGCTTCCAATCAAGACAGATCTGGGCTATTGAAATATAATAAGCGGTCATCAGATGCTGATACCAAACTTAGATTGGTTACTATGTATGGCAGGAATACCAAATCCTTCATGAATATTATTCACAAACATTGGAATATTTTGTTGGCAGATAAATTATCTGATCATTTGGGTGAGACATGTGCTTTCTCTTTCCGTAGGGGTCAGACTTTGGGGTCACTGTTTAGCCATTATAAGAAAATGGATTACAGGGAGAATGTTCAATTTCAAAGAACATTGACAGGAGATATATTAAGAGGATGTGCCCTGTGGTCACTGTTCATATTGTCATTGGGTCAACAAGACAAAAGAATTTACAAGTAAGAACACTTCTATAGTATTTAATATTTATTTTCTTGCCAACTGTAATACAAGTTGGGTGATATATTTGGCAACCTGCATATGTTCAGCATTCTATGTGGGGCAAACATCTAGACCTTTGAAATTAAGGATAGGGGAACATATGAGTGACATTAGACTTAAAAAGTCTACAAATGCTCTATATAAACACACTTGTAAACACAGTACCTCTGTATTTATATTTTCTATTATTAATCATATTACAGGGAAATGTAGGGGCATAATATTCCTGAATATTAAAGAGAAAAAATGGATCATTAAACTGGGGGGGGGGGGGCTTTTCCCTCCTGGTTTGAATGAGCACTTACAAATTAACCAATGGCATGATTTGTTGGACTCTGCTTGTTGCTGCATAAGAAGAACCATTTGGTTCTGTGTTTGTTATGTATTTCTGTCTTCAACTGAAAGGGGCTATTTAGCCAAAACCGGTTTGGTATTGGAGTTGGGGTCATGTCCCTTCTCCTAGTGTTATGTATTTTTACACATTAAATTGTGTTTTTTAGTTCATCACACATTTGGTGATGGCTCAGTTTTGTTTTTTTGGATCTATTATGATGTTCTGAGCCAGTTGCACTTGCATACGTGCGTTGGGAGGTTAAGAGTCTATAAAAGGAAGAAACACAGGAATACATGAATACCTGCACTACTATGCTACAATATATGCTAAACAATTTACACTGCTGTCAGTAATACAGACAGTCATACCTCTCAAACTCTTAGAGAAAGAAATATGGACAAAGCCATAAATAATGGGTGGACAAAGGCCCAAGAATAGGGGCAATTTTGAAATATTGCTCTTACAAACTTAGAAAGTTGATAGAATAACAGGTTTTGCTTTAGCACGACAGTTCTGAAAGGTATGAAGTCTGAAACTCAGATTTCTCTCATTACATTATGTCTTCAATCTTTAATGATGTGTCAATAATTTGCCAGAAAATCACTATGATATGAACTACGGGCCAGAAATATGAGTCAAATATCTGGGCATTCAGCAAAAATGTGTACAGTTGACAGGTATCCAGACAGTACAGCAATACATACAGCAGGCTTGATAGGCCACATTATCAGATATCTTGGAATTTATCTACAGTACTGATATAAATGTATTATGCTTACCAACTGCAGGAGCCCTATGTCTCTGAATTCCTGAAGGTCCTGAAATGAGTAAAGGAAGAGGTAATGGCAGCAGCACCATAGGTTCATCGGTTCATAGGTAGGTACTAGGTTATTGTACCCTAGGGCCTATATAAGCCTAGCCAAAAAGGTACCCTGGCTTTCACCACTCAAGAAAATTATTTTCCTGTGCCCCTGTCGAACAGAACCACAGAGGTGATCCCCGTGGTGAATTTCCTATTTCCCATCCAATCATCAAGATTTTTCTTGAAGAGTGCTAATGAGGAGCTTTGCTTGATATAGACAAGAAGTTTGTTACAGAGTATGGGAAGTCTCTGGGACAGGAATCTATCCCTCCAGCATGTTCTGTTTATTGTGGTGACAAGGTTTAGGTCTCTAGAGCATGTAGCTTGGAGGGATTGGAATTTTTTTAAGTGGAGCATGTCCAACAGCTCTGGGTTTGACATAGCTTTGTATGTTAGGCAGGGATCACCTCTGAGTAGGTGATATGTGACAAAGTAAAGCTGGAGTTTTTTTGAGACGGTCAGTGTAGGGCATCTGTTTGAGGCTGATAATCCTCTTTGTGAGGTATTTCTGCAGCCTTTCCTGTTGTTGATGTCTTGTGAGGTACATACCAAAAGGGGTGTTGTACTCTATAATGGATCTAATGAGTGATGAGTAGAGGGGAACAATGACCTCTTTTTTTCCTGCATGCAAAACCTTTTATGATGAGGTGTGCCACGTAGAAGAATTTCCTGACTACTGTGGCAATGTGATTATCAAAGGAGAGACTACTGTCCACCTGTGTCCCAAGGTCTCTTATCCCACTTTCGGTGTTAAGTAGACTACCACCTATGTGGTAGTTCATGGGTACAGAGTTTTTACCAAAGGGGATGACAATGCACTTTTTGGCATTGAGCTTGAGGCCATGGCTTTGACACCAGGCATCTGTCTCAGTGAGGCCCTTTTGTGGATGTCCACATCATTAGGAGTTTCGATTATGGCTCCTAGTTTGTAGTCATCTGTGAACTTCATTAGCCAAAGACCTTCTACATTAGCCTGTACTTCAGAGAAGTAGATACCAAACAGGAGAGGACCCAGGACTGAACCTTGTGGTACTCCACTTGTCACTGGTCTGAAGTCGGATTTGGAGTCTGCTACTTTCACAGTGTGGGTTCTGTCAGTGAGCCATTTGGCAGCCCATCTTGTGACATAGGGATTTATACCTAGTTTAGTGATTTTATCTATAATTCCAGAGTGGGGGATGGTGACAAATGCCTTGGCGAGATCTAGATAGTCTGTGTGAACCACCTTACCTTTGTCTACAGCTTTAGTGACTGCTTCAAAACAGTACACTCATCTATATATGCAGTAACTCAAATGTTAACAAGAATGTGACAACCTCAAAATAAGTTTAAAACTGCAGCTATCTTAAATTCCACCACCTAAAAAACAACTTGACACACACATATAAACTACTGACAATATTTCAGAATGCCAATGTATTATAATGATAATCTAACAAAGCATACCTGGAAGCTCCTCTTGAGATGCAGGAGTGGCATCCACATCTAGAACATAGTGGGTCATTGATTGATGGGAGCAGTCCTGTGTGGCAATGTTTGCCAGGAATTCCTCTGTGTCAGTGGGAGGGCGGTTCTGCAGCAGTCCCACCACCGGTGATCTAGCAATCACATGCCACTGTAGCTCCACGCCTCCTTGCAGCTGTTATCATATCTGTGGCTCTGTGATGCACCTGTTCATAAGTGTGACTGTATTGCCCGGTATCATTTATGTTCTGGACTATTTTATCCCACAGGGCTATATGCTGAGCCATATTGGCCCATTTTCTGACAGCAGTACTGCATGATGTTGATGTAAGGCCTCTGTGATGAGGTCATTCTCTGCTTAGTTAAATGGGGGCCTATGTTGAACAGATATTTTGTGTCCTGAAAGACAAAAAAAATGATTACACATATAAGGATCACATAAGTACAAATAAACTGTTTACTGATAAAGCAGTAAAGGAAGGCTGTCAGTATTCCACACTTGATAAACTTTAAAGATTCAACAGGGGTCAAAAAGTAATGGGGGAGGATACAAAACAAGGAGAGTAACAAGAAACACATATCCTTGTTTGGGACATAACAGATATTGAACTATGCTCACTCACCCAGAATAGTCCATTCTAGTGTGTGCCATAGGAAGAACTCATATTTGCCCCCCCCCCAAACAAAATAACAGGCTGAGGACCAATTGTGCTAACCAAACAAGTGTAAAATGCTAAAAGTGCTTTCAAAGGACCTTACAATGAAACATGTGTACATAGTTATTATGCAGCATTATAATTTCAGCCTAATCTATATCCTCTGTACCTCTGAAATGGCTTGAAAAATAAGGCCATGCAATGATTATGGTTCTAAAAAATGCATGCAGATTTACTTCACATTATTCTTAACTACATTCCAGCATATGTATTATGTACATAACAAAATGGATACATACCTGCTGGAGTACAATACTCCACTGTGGAGATATACTGTTCAAAATAAATGTGTCACTGAGTTAAACAATGCAATAGCTGTCATCCACATCAGTTTGCCTAGCTATATGTTTGCCTTTTTACAATGGAGTACATTAGTAATGGATTGCATCTGTCTTAGTCTGTGCTTCAGAGATGCTAATTACAGCATAAGCAGTTGAATTGCATGCTGCTCAACCAATCTTGTCAAGGTAATCAAAAATATATAAAGCATCCATGTAGATTCCATGCTGTTTTTTATGCAGATTGGGAAAATAGTGGCGTACAGACACAAAGTAATCACAGACAGATTGTTAGTAGCTGCTGCTTTTTTAATACAGTTGTCTGTGCTACAGGCTGACGCCAATGCTGCTGCTGCCAATAGCCACAGACAGAGAAGGTGAAGACTTTGCAGGTCCAGGACATAGTACAGGAACTGTCTGAAATCTGACAGCTTTGACTCAGAGCCAGAGCCAAACAGAAGTACCCCATCACAGTGGAAAATAAGGTATGTGTTGAACTTGGAATCTTAGCCACAAGTACCTTTTACAGACTATCAGGAGGCATGCTTGGTGTGTCACAGACATCAGCATCCAGGATCATCCAAGTATTCCTGCATGCCATGCAACATAATCACAGAGAGCACATATATTTTACCATTAGTTCTGCGAAGAGGGTCACAAGAATGCTACAATTGTACCATGTATCACACTACGCTGAAGTAATGTTTGCCACACGTTGCAGTCATTTACACATGAAATCAACACCTGGGAAATAGGGTAGGGTTTACATTAACCCTAAGGTCTACCACTCAACCAACTGCCTATGTATGTGTAATGGCATGGGAATCATCTGGAATGTGTGTGCTGGCAACCCTGGCAGTTAACATGATTCCCATATGTGCCTCATCTCCCAACTGCATCAGATGTGTGCTATGGGGGATATCTCACAGCCTCATTTAGGGGTGGATGTATGCTATGCAATGGAGTCATGGCTGATCAAACCCATCAGAAATATACACACACACACACACACACACACACACACACACACACACACACACACACACACACACACACCTTAATGAGATGCACGGTCCAACCTGTAATGTCATAGAGCATGTTTTTGAGCTACTGCAGTCACAGTGTCATTGCCTACATAATCTGGCCAAGGCCTCCATTACAATCCACTGACATGTCCCACAATGCTCATAGTATGTGCTATGCTAGCCAAGTTAATCTTGTGGAAACAGCTGCAGCAGAATCAGCAAGGAGAAGAGGAACACATCCTCCTGACAATGTCAAGGTCACCACAACCACAGGCTGATGATGAGTCAGAGAAGGAATCTGCAGCCAGTGTGGTTGTAGGCAGACACAAGCGTGCTCATTATAGCACACTGACTCACCACTTAGGAGCCTAAAACCATCCTCCTACTTCACCATACATTTGTACTGGGAAAGCATTACAGAGAAAAGTTTGACAGTAAGGATACACATTGCAGTTTCTGACTTTTCAACCCTCTCTAAATCAGACAACAGGCAGGATGTCAAAAAAGGAGAGTAACCAGACCAATGTAGTCTTGTTAGTGCCATAGCAGGAACACACCTTTGCTCTTCCACCCCCAAAAGAACAGTCAGTGGTTGTCTGTGACATCCAACCTGGCTTTCAATCGTTGGCAACTGCATGTCATATTATTCCCAGATAATATCCTTTGACATTGTAAGTGCAATGATATAGAATGGTTTACACACTGTATGTTCCAGAGTACTGGTCAGCTGAATGATCAAGGAACACAGAAAGGTAAGACAGTGATGTATATCTGCAAGAAAGAATCATAGCAGGATGTCTAATCGCTAAGTGCAGCATTTTCAAAGATAAACATTTCACTAAATGTATAACTAGCATGTAATGATTTAATATAACTACATTATGTTTAATTTGTTTGTGTTACTGAATGAGTGTTGTTGCTTGCTACAAAGGTGTTTGTGTGAAAAACAGAGTTAAGGCATCCATCTTGTGTTCTCAATGTGCACTGGATGGTGATTTGGATTCCAGACCTATGTAGGCATATTTCATGTATACTAACATATTGTACTGTGTATGTCATACATTGATTTTTGTTTCTACCTATTACTTTTTTTTCTTAACTTTTGGGCAACTGTTTGTGTGGTGCTGCACTTAGCACAAACAACTTTGCCTATGCTCAGCTGGTTTGTGCGCACAGTGGCAGTTCACAAACTGGACGAATGAACCACACAGGTAGTAGACAGGTCCCAATCATCTAAAAATAGACATTGGATGCATTCTATTATTGTAATTGTGCCCGGCACAAACCCACTAAACTCTGTTGTGCTGCATTTAACAGCATGAACCTCAAAATGAATGCTACTCTAGCAGATGATCATATAACTTCTCCTGTAGTTGCAGATGTTAAGTGTCAGGCTGAACCATGTGGTCCTGGGTTTGACTACAAGGATTGCAGCCTTTGTTTTACTTTTGCGACCTTGCATTAGATAGCAATGATATTACACATAGACAGGTATCGTTTTTTCATTCTTCTTGTGGCAATAGCTATAACTGTAGGACTACTATACCTAAGGTCCAGGGCTGGAATACAACAGACTCCATTCTTTTAATGGTGTCCCAGTTCTCATTGTAATCACCCTCAGTTATAGCAGTTAACCTAGTATTTCTTATATCATAATTGTTTTCCTGATGGCTGACACACTAATATTGTGTCAGTTGTATGCTTATGTATTAATGTCTGTATTGGTTACCATCACTGTAGTGGTTACCATCACACAAACATGTTGCCTGCATTTGTATGATGGTAAGAGACATGCACCATTTTCAAATATTGCAAAATCCAAAAGTGTGTACCTCAGTATCTGTGATGACTGGAATTGGCAGGAAACATCATTATAGATTGCATTAGACATGGCTGGTGTTCTTGGAGAGGTTTGAGGTTTTGGTCTCAAAGATGGGGTGTTCAGGAGTCCAAACTGTTTGTTGGACTCCTAGTGAATGAGTATGGTCCCCGGCTGCTGCAGGAGCCCTATCATGGATCCAATTACAAATTGGATGCATGGAATAGTTTGGTACAGGATTTATCCAGTGCTACCAGTATCCCCTACACTGATGAACAGTGTAGAAATCACTAAAGAGACCTCAGGATGATGAAGAGGAATACCCTCAAACCTTAGATCGAGGAATGTCAGACTGGTGGCACTCCATAGATGTGTAAGTATTGCTTACAGGCACTACTTGTAAGAGTTAGCAGCTGCATTTGTTCAGGACTGGCATTCATAATGGTATTCTGTTGTGTTCTGCTTTTTCCACAGCTCATGCAGATATATTGCTGAATCTGCAAACTTATGAAGCAAGATTGGCACTGATGCAAGACGCAAATGGTATGTATGCATCCAAACAGTATTGTTATTGTAGCATTAAGACTAAGTACAGCTTATTGTGTTAAGTACTTGCATTACATTGAGTATGCATTGGTCAATTGTAAAGGAAAAGTATGCATGCATTAGTCTGTAGGATAAAACAACAGTCCAGTATTACAGAGTAGTCAGAGGTTGCCATTTCAAAAACCACACTTCCCAACTATAGAATACTGTTTAAGTTTACATCAGTATTCCAATGTAATGTAAGACCTATAAACCAGGGGCAACAATATCCTGTTGAAGATTGTCATCAGTATAACTGGAACACAAATATGTACAATATATGCACATATCCATGACTGCTTGATGTATTCGGTAATATACTATGCATCTGTTATGAGCTTAGTTGTCTTAACAGTGTAAAAGTTATTTGTTAAGAGTTGGTAGTGTTAAAAATAAAGGTAGCAGTATCATACCTGTTCAGATTTCTGCAGAATGTCCAGATTTGTATTTCATATTTTTAGTATGTTCCTCACAAAATGTGTGGTTTTCTGACAAATCACTGGGATTATCTGAAGACCAACACCACTAAATAATGACATACATTTGAGGTTCAGACTTCAAATCATTCCTAAAAATGTATGTTCCAACAAACCTGTTACTCTACCAACTTTCCAAGTTAATAGGAGTAATATTTAAAATATGTCCCTATCTTTGGGCCTTTGCCCCCTATTTTGTCAGGGTTTGCCCAGATTTCTTGTACTAGGAGGCAGAGAGGTATGAGCAGAATAGAGTCATAGAACTGTATACATGCACATTGTATGTTCATAGGTTCATAGGTTCATAGGTTCTTAGCTAGTGGCCCTAGCTATCCCTAGCCCATTTATATAAGCCACTAGCAGTGTGTGTGTGTGGGATCTCACCCCTAGGGATGAGATTACTACTGCAGCTTTATGGTTTTGCTTTAGAGTAGTCACTCTGTACAGACCACTCATCAAGATTTCTCTTGGTAAACTCCATCTGATCTCCTCTTGAAGATTCTGCCTGGGATGCACTGGGATCCTGTTCTGCCACTGCTGCCCTAATACAGTGTGATCCTGTTCTCTGAGTATTGATCCTTGTGATTATTGTCTGTCCTCAGCTTGTCCTATTTATTTCTGTCTTGAGTTTTTGGTGGATTTGGCATGGCCTGTGGGGTTTGGATTATTTGAAGGTGGTGCATGGCCATTACACTTCAGGCACACAGGGAGGTGGCTGTTCGGCACAGGCGAGAGTTGAGAGCTGGAATTTTTTCATGATTTATGTTTACACATTTTTTTAAGGGCCTTGAGGAACTTTGGGGTCTTTCCAACTGCTGCTTTCTGCTTGCAGGGGGCAACCAACAAGATAAGGTCCCGGTCGGGGTTGATGCATTATCAGAGAAGGCACAGGCACAGAGACCTCACCTGATATCTAGATGTGGGGCCCTTCATGATCACTTGAGAGGTGGATGATATGCTTTTCTACCCACTTTGGCTTTGGCATTGTCTGATGCAATTGAGAGGTTACTGTCACTCTCAAACCCAAGGTCCCCCTCTCCCCTTCACTGATTACCTACTAATACCTTGTTGTAATTTTTTATTTACCTCATTTTTATTGTTTTTTTTTTATTGTATTTTTTTTTTTACATTTTTGGCATTCCCATGGGGCAATTTCCATGAGGCCTCTCTTAGGCTTTGGCAATGAGGCCTCTCTCGAATGTGTATCCAGCTGGAAGTATCAATTATGGGTCATCTTTGCAGTCATCCTCCGAAACTTGTCAGCCACAATCCTAAATGAAAAACTGTCGAAAGGAAAAATAAATGCCGAACAAGAGGGTCCCAGGACTGACTGAGACTGCTTTTAGCTTCTGACTGGCTGACCTAGCACATAGACTAGCAACTCTGACTCTATGGCAGTTCCCTTTTCTGCCAGTGGTTTACATTTGTGACATATGGTTTTTCTATGATTTCTTGTGAAGTAGGTGAGTGTGAAGGGGTGTCAAGGTATTTTGGAGGTCAGTTTAGGCTGTGCTGTAATCTCTCTGCCTGCCTTCTCGCTCATCAATGGCAGTCAGGAAAGTTCAAGAAGAGAAGTCAGGTGACAAGCAGGGATAAAGCCTGGTCCAATCCAATGTGATATGATCTGATGTCAATGTCTTTGAGTTCATCTTCCATAATGAGTATTCCAATCTCCATAGCTTTTGCAGCAGAGCTCGTGGGCAGCTTATGGGGGGAAGCAAGTTCCAGCTGTGAAGTGGTACCACTGTCGCCGCACGCCACTCTTTGGGTAATGTGATCCTGTAGTAAGGCTAAGATTAAGAATAAGAGCCTCATGTGTGGTTTAGTTCCTCTTTGAGTTCATGTAGCACACAGCCCGGACACCGTCCGGTCCCCCATGATGCTGTGTTTTAGCTTTTTAGAGGCGGCTCTCACCTGGGCATCTGAGATATTAGGGAGGCTACACTCTGCTGGGATATTCCTTTTGGGGGAGGGGGAGGAGATTTGCATTTGCACTGAACCTGTCTGCCAGAATATTGGCAATGTCAGTGGGTTCAGTGTATTTTGTATCATTTTGGACTAACTCAGAGCATATCTGGGAGTTTCCACCCAGATTTCTAACATAGCTAAAGAAGGCCTTGTGATTGTCTTTTGTGTTTTTGCGATTTTTCTCTCAAAGTTGGCCTTGGATGATTTTATGAGTGATCGTAGTTTTTGCTAGTACTGATCAGAGATGCCTTCCCTTTTAGGATTTTGCTCTGTCATGTAGTAGCTTCCTCCTCCTGTTGTAGAGTTTGTTTATGGCTGGGGTCCACCAGACGGGCGCCTGCCTTTGGGGAATGGGTCTTGGTTTTATTTGGGATTGCATGATCCATGCATTCTTGAAGGTGCCCGTAGAAGGCATTTGCAAAGGATTCAGCATTGTGGTTTGTGGTTTCCACTAGCCCAGGTTCCTTGAAGGATACCATTTCAGTCTTAAGAAGTGTGAAGTTGGCTTTTGAGAAGAAAGTTCTTCACCGTGGTCTTTGTGCAGGGGGGGGGCGGGATGTGGATTTCCACTGAGCTCAATTTATGGTCTGATCTTAGCAGAGAGGGTTATACTTCGGGTGTGGCGCATTTTGTCCCCATGTTTGTGATGATCAGGTCTAGTATATTGTCTCCTCTTGTGGGGATGGTGACCAGTTGTTCCATTGCATTTGAGTTAATGAATTGTAGGAACCTTTGGGCTAGGGTGTTTGGGCTTGAGTAATGTTCCCAGTCTATGTTTGGGTAGTTGAAGTCTCCCAATATAATGGTATTTGGAGAGACATTCATACTCTTAGTGTCTTCAGGAAGGCTGTGTGGGGTTCCTGAGTTTGAGAGTGGTCTGTACATACTAACAAACTGTAAGGCAGCTTTGCCTATGGTTAGTTGCACCTGGATGGTCTCCGATTTTAGATGCGTTGCCACTAACCTGGAGGTGTGGGTATCTTTGATGAATATGGATACTCCCCTCCTTTTGTGGTTCGGTCCAAGTTTTGGCGGAAAGCATGATATGAGGTAAAACCTGATAGTGCTGGGGTGCTCTCAGGAGCCTTGAACCAGGTCTCAGTCACTGCACAGACATCGATATTCTCCATACCTTCTGAGGGCTGCATATCTTGAGTTTTAGACTCTTCTGGCATTGAGCAGCTTACCCTTACTTTTTCCACTTGTGTTTTCTAGGGAGGTGGGTTTGTCCTTTGAGCCTCCTAAAAAGGCACTATGGGGGTGGGGTGGCAGCCTGGCCAATATCCGGAAGCCCAGAGGTGACAGGTGCAGCCGCCCCCTTGAAACAGCGTGGCTTGTCCAGCATGTCATCCCAAGCCGACAGACATTGGATCCCCTTAGAATGACACCAGTAATTAAGCCAATGATTAGAGTCATTTTCTCCCTTTTTTCTCTCCCCCACCCCTTTTCTTCTTTTTTTATTTTTGGTTGTTTTTACTTAATTTTTGTGTTATGTATAATTTTGTATTTCTTTGTTACCTATCTTTTTAATTGTGTTTGTATTTTTTATAATTATTTATAATATTTGTTTTTCTTCATTATCATTTTTTATTATTTAAATGTTCTAGTTATGTTTTATTTTATTATTGTTATTCTCTCCCTTCTTGTGTCTTTCACCAATACTGTCTCTTGCCTCATATGTCTTGTCTGTCAGCAAAGGCTTCCTCACCTTCCCAACTTACCTGCCACAGACATGCCTATATCCCTTCCCCAACATTCTTCCCTCTCCTTAAAAAAATTGGAGAGTGACAATGGGCACTACATGTATTAACAGCTACTCCAATATAGTGATTGCCCAATGGAATCTGACTATATTTTCAATGCCAAGAATATATGGGGGAAATATTGTTTATTATGGACAATTTGTTGATGACATTTTTCTCTTGTGGTGTGGCAGTGACAATGAACTTTCTTGCTTTGTTGAGTACATAGCAAATACCACCACTTTTTTGGAATTTGATGTCCATAGATCCACTAGTAATGGAGTTTTTAGATGTAACATTACAATTGAATGATCAAGGAAGATTTAATACATGGACACATAAAAAGGACTGTTGGAAGAACCACCTTCTGCATAGGACAAGTATAATTCTGCACATGTATACCTCTAGATTATGCACTGATGAAGAAGTATATATGAAGAAAACTGAACAGTTAGTGAAATGTCTTCATGTTTGTGGTTATTAATAACAGGTAGTTCTGCACCAGATATTATCGAGGGACAGTTACTTTGTACGTCCAGATTATGCGCTGATGAAGAAGTATATATGAAGGAAACTGAGAATACTACATCAGAATCAACTTGTCCCTTATCACAGCAAAATAACTGCAATAAAAATGGCCTAAGATGCCTGCTTACATATGGCGGTGATGTCTCACAGTTTGTGAGATTATTAAGAAGAATTGGTGCATGCTAACACTGAATGACAAAATAAAGGACATAGTGGGTGGAAGTTCCAAGGTTTTGTTTTAAAAATAAGATGAATTTGAAGAGATTTCTCTGTTATAAGGATGGGGATCCATCAAAGAACACAATCTTGAAGAATAGGACTCTTCCCTGCAGGAAATGCAGGGCATGTGCTTCAATTAACAGTAGTAATTATTTTAGACATCCTGTTACCAATAGGTTATATCAGCTGAAAGCCTGTGCAGATTGTAACACCAAAAACATTGTTTATGTAGTTACTTGCACCCTTTGTATTGGATTTTATGTTAGTAAGACCAATCAGCAGTTCAAAGATAGAATTCTACGTCACCTCAGTGACATTAGACTAAGAAAATACACCAGTGCTTTGTCTAAATATATCCAAGAGAATGTACAACACAAGTTTATATTTATGGCATTAGAATTAGTACATGATAATCCTCAGGGTAGTAATTTATATAATAAAACAGAGTTTTTTGAGAGCTGATGGATTGCTAATTTGTAGGCTGATTGGCTCCCTGGATTGAATGGGATGATTCCTTTGAAGCTAGTGTTGAAATGGAGGAGACTTCCTAGATAAAAATTGAAACTTAAATTTTAGTTGGCTGCTTTTTGCTTCAAAGGTAGGAGCACTGACAATACTACAGTATTTGATGAAAAGGAGGAGACTTCCTAGATGCGTTTTAATTAGCTACTCTTTGCTTTAAAGGGGAGGAGTACTGACATAATGCAGGATCTGATGAAGGCTCTGTGAGTTGAAAGCGCTTATCTGTTTCTATGCCTGTGCTGTTTTTATGCCATGTTCTTGTTTTATTAGTCAATAAATGTTTCTCCATGGTGGCCTAGCTCTGCTTGTTTTCTGAAAAGTCTGAAACATTACTAGACTTATTTCAAATGGACCTAGCACTAAATAACAGGACACTAGATAGAACCAATGATAGAGTAGATTCTGTAAGACTATTGATGAAAGCTCAGTTTTTGAGGTACTTCAACAAGATGGAATATCCCTATCACACAGTGTTTCACCCTTAGCCAATGACTTGATACAATAACTGGGATGTAAAAACTCAGGTCATAGCAAACAAAAACAGGCCTCATTTGCCAATTCCATTACATCTGATTACCAAAAATACCCAAAATAATGACAATGCAAAGAAAGTGAAGGAAAAATCACTAATAAATCAAAGGGAAGGACAGACAACCAGAATAACTCTAGTGTAGAATAGTTTCATATTTAAAGGAGTTCTAACTCTGAAAAATTAGTCTTGCACAACTGTAAATCACAGTGATTGTGCTGAATATCAAGGACATTTATAAAGATATGAACAAACAACTTTTCAAAAAAATCAATGAGTAAAAGAATGTAGACGTAATTTTAATAAAACTAAAATACACTAACTAGTTTGATCAGCAATATTATGATAATAATATGAAAATGGCATAGCTTCAAAATCTACTATGATAACAATAATAGTGCTGTGAATCAGATGACTACATCTTAATACCTGAATAGACCAGAAGTGTGTTTCTGCAGTAACCAGAAGTTTTGACTAAAATGAGACCCAAAAGTAGGCTCTAACAATAGTCTTTAGTAAGAGCAACAAATAGATGCCTATGGATTAATTTGATTAACTGAGCCACAATAATAAAATGGATGCACCAATTATTCACTATTTCTGCTTATGAGATTACTCCTTATGAGATTATATAAGTTTTTTTTTTTTGCAGCTCCGATAAACAATAAATAAAAAAATTATATTTAATCAAGATCCCTTGTGCAGTCCATTGTCAAGCATCAACATTAAAATGGCAATGCTAGACATGTTAGGAATCAAATATAAAACACTGGTGCTGTGTATATGGATTCAGTTTCATGATTTTACATTTCTCTTCGGCAGCACTGAAAAATCTACTGGTAGAATGCTGCACAATCCAGCTACCTTTTGCATATTAGTTAAAAAAAGAAACATTAGGAATATGAACTTAAAGAATGTTATCAGGACAAATAAATGAGAGAGGTATTTATTTAAACATCAGACACAGCTTTACATATCAATATTCCTAACTCTGTAAGTTTCTTGAAACACTCACCCCAGGATTCAGTAAACTCCATGTAGTGCTCATGTAGAGCCTACACGGAGTGTTACCATGTACAGGCAGTAGTACCCATGGCAGTGGCGTGCACTCAGTATTAATGAAACTCTGTGCATTTAAGGTTTTGTAGTACACATGAGTGCATCTGGCCACAAAACCTCTCAAATGTATAGATTTTCACAAAATGTTGAGATGTCTGACTCATATTTTTGGCCTGTTACTCGTAAAATTGTGGTTTACTGGCAAATTATTGCCAAATCTTTGAGGACTGAAGTCAGAAAATAATGACAGACATTTGAGATTCAGACTTCATACACTTTAGAAAATTCATGCTAATGCAAAACCTGTTATTCTATCAACTTTAAGTTTGTAAGAGCAATATTTCAAAATTTGTATTTTTGAGCCTTTGTCCCCCCAGTTATGTATGGCTTTATGTAACTGTTTAATTTTCTCTCCTTTTTTATTTTCTATTTTTTCCTTCCAAAGTTTGCATAATGCACTGCTTGCTACAAACGGCTTTGGCTATGTTTACCTATGTACCAGACATGACCCAGACATCTAAAAATACAAACTGGATGCATTCAACTAACAATGCTGGGCATCATGCAAACCTGGTAAGTGAGGCTGCGCTACACTAATACCATGAACGTAACAATGAATACTAATATAGGGAACCTCATGTAGCTGATCCTGTGGTGACAGGTGTTAAGTCTAGGATGGGAGTGCAGATGGTTCTGGGTTCTAGTACAAAGCATGCAAAATTTTCTTATACTGTTGTGACACTGCAGATTATACAAATAAAGTACTACATAGACAAGTGTTGCCTCAACCTTCTTGTGGCAAGAGCTGTAAGTTTAGAACTACTGTACATATGGTCCTGGGTTTGAATACTGTGTATTTCATACACACTTTACTTTAATTACTTTATTTTGTTCCACATCACATTATATTTACTCTCACTTATAATACATGACATAGTTTTGCTGATATAACAATGTTCATGAAAGTATAGTTCTGCTCTCCTAGCTGAATAACAGAGTTTCACAACATGCTGTATATAAACTACATTGATAAAGTGTACTGTCTAGTTTATGATACATTTGAAAAAGCTGTGCTCTTCTTACCATCACACAAACAAATGCACTTGGCTTATCATGTTTGTGTGATGGTAAGCGGAGCACAGTTTTTTCAAATGTATTAAAATGCAAACCGTACACACTCTCAGTAAGCACAATCCATGCAATTGGCAGGGAAACATGATATTTAAAGTGGAATTGGTGGAAAGTGCACATTAGGCATTGAGCTTGATCTTTGTAGGTATGGCTGGTGTCATTGGACAGGGTGTGTGCTTCTGAGTGCAGTGCACCACTGTTCAGGAGTCCAAGGTATTTGTTCAGTGCCTGGTTAAGGAGCATGGCCCTCGCCTCTTGCAGGACAGCTATACAGGCTCTCGGTACAAGTCTGAAGTCTGGAATAGTGTGGTTAGGGCTTTGCCCAGTGCAACAGGTATCCCACACACTGGAAAACAATTCCTTAATCACTATGATTATCTCCAAAGGAGGAAACTGGATACCGTTGATCATTGGCTCAGGGAATGTCAAGTAGGGAACATCCCAGAGATATGTAGGTATAAATTGCATTGAGTAACTGTAAATATTAAAGCTGAATATATTCAAGACTGGTATTCTTGATGGCATTATTTTCTTTTTTTTTTCTTTTTCCACAGCTGCAGAAGAGAGGGCCTCAAATGTGAGGTCATGTGTATCACGACTAATGATGGGAGAAGCATGTGGTATGTAAGCATAATTATATAAAGTACTGTTTTTGTAGCCTTAACAGTTAAAGATGGATCAGTTGTTATATCATACAGTTGTATAATACTGCACATGCATATCTCAACTGTAAAAGCAAGTATGCATGCATTAGTATGTAGCATAGCTCTCAACTGCCCATATTTTTGCTGAATATCCAAAGTTTTGGCACATTGTTTTGGTCTTTTCCTCATAACAGTTATGGTTTTCTGACAAATAACTGAGATTGAAGTCAGTAAATAATGAGTGTCAAAATGTATGTTAACACAAATTCTATGCAACTTTCCATGTTTGTAAGAGCAATATTTAAAATCTGTCCTTATTTTTGGGTTATTGTACCCCCATTATTTTATGGTCTGTCCAGATACCATGCTCTAAGAGGTTGACAGGTATTGTCTGTAGCACAAAGCAACAGTTACACATTCTCAGATAACAATGAGCATGAATTTATAAAGTATAAAAAGAAAGTGTGCATGTATTATGCTGTAGTCCAAAAGAAAAGTACAGTATTACAGTATTCACTGGTTGTGGGTTCAAATACCACACACCGCAAATATAAAACTTAATTGTTTAAAATAGTGCTTTAGGGTTTCATCATTAAATATACAATACTGTTACATTTTTATCATTATAGCATTTGAAGTTCAGACTTCTATACCTGTGGCTTAAATGGCCTGCTGTCAAGTGTAATCAATGTGCATGGAACATGCATATGTGCAATATATGCACCCATGAATGATTGCTGGATGCAATCTGATCTGCACTATAGTGTGTATGTGTTAGGAACAGGCTAGTATTCAAAGCAATATATTTATTTCTTAGCAGTTGGTAGTGTTAAAAGCAAAATGTAACAGAAGAGAGTAAAAATTAATTGTGGAAAACTTTGTATATTAACTGTGAAGTTACCAATGTTCTCCTTTTTTTCTCTCATCCCAGCCCTTCTTTTCATTTCTTGTTTTATGGTTATTGTTTATTATGTATAATTTTTTATTGCTTTGTTACATATTTTTTTTTATTTATTATTTATCATTGTGTTTATAATCATATTATTTATTATTTTTATAATAATGTATAATATTTTAATATTATTATTTACATTTGTTTTGGTTTATGTTTTATTTCATTATTGTATTTTAATTTTTATGTTATTACCACAGCACAGCATGGTAGGTCTGTTCCCCGTGATCCACCTACACTCTCTCCACTGGCTGCAACACCAAGGCCCAGCACTTCTGGGCTGCAGCCTGGCAGCACCCCCCTTCTGCTAACTCTGCTTTGCAGGGGACCTCAGGTAGTTCTGCACCAGATATTATCAAGAGACAGTTACTTTGTACGTCCAGATTATGCACTGATGAAGAAGTATATATGAAGAAAACTGAACAGTTAGTGAAATGTCTTTATTTTCATGGTTATCAACAACAAGAAGTCCAACAGGGAATCACAACCGCTAGGAATATGACAAGAACAAGAGAACATCCTTACTTTTCAGAGAATACTACATCAAAACCAACTTGTCCCATACCACAACAAAATAACAGCAATAAAAGTGGCCTAAGATGCCTGCTTACATATAGCAGTGATGTCTCACAGTTTGTGAGATTATTAAAAAGATTTGGCACATGCTAACAATGAATGACAAAATAAAGGACATAGTGGGTGAAGTTCTGAGGTTTTGTTTTAAAAATAAGATGAATTTGAAGAGACTTCTCTGTTATAAGGATGGGGATCCATCAAAGAAAACAATATTGAAGACTGGAACTCTTCCCTGCAGGAAATGCAAGGCATGTGCTTCAATTAACAGTAGTAATTCTTATAGACATCCTGTTATCAAAAGGTTATATCAGCTGGAAACCTATGCAAATTGTTATACCAAAAACATTATTTATGTAACTACTTGCACCATCTGTAATGGATTTTATGTTGGTAAGACTAATCAGCAGTTCAAATATAGAATTCTACATCACCTCAGAGACATTAGGCTAAGAAAGGACACCAGTGCTTTGTCTAAACATATCCAAGAGAATGTACAGCATAAGTTTATATTTATGGCATTAGAATTAGTGATGATAATCTTCGGGGTGGTAATTGATATAATAAAACAGAGGTTTTGGAGAGCCGATTGCTGATTTGCAGGCCGATCTGCTCCCTGGATTGAATGGAACGATTCCTTTTAACCACTGTTGAAAGGGAGGAGACTTCCTAGACAAAAAAATTAATTTTAATTTTAACTGGCTGCTTTTTGCTTCAAAGGGGAGAAGCACTGGCAGTAATGCAGGATCTGATGAAGGCTCTAGGAGTTGAAAGCTCTTATCCCTGTTTCTACACCTGTGTTGTTTTTATGCCATTTTATTCTTTTATTAGTCAACAAATGTTTCTCAGTGGTGGCCTAGCTCTGCCTGTTTTCTAAATATTTTTGTTTGGTTGAGCAGCCTTTAGTGATCTGCAGTTTTTAATATATTCCTAATGTTTCACACTATGTCACATTGATGGACATGGCATTTATCATGGAGACCACAGGTGAAAAAATTTGGCCTACATTTGGCAGCATCTGTCCCTATGGGTCTCAATGATATTCAGAGTTTTTGACAGGGTAATATTATTAGAGTGGTTGGTGTTTACAGAAAGAGTCTGAACTGACCCATGCAAACAGCAGTAGCACCAACATGCTTGGACTAACAAAGAGTCAGATGAACTTATTTTGGAATTATGCACATTGAAGAAATGTAGCTTCACACAAATAGATAAGTCTTCTGCTCTTACATGGGAGCACTCACTGGACATGTTCTAACTTATTCTAGTTAGCACAGAACTTGAGGTTGTTTATGTTTCTTGAAGGGACAACTGCCTGTCACATTTTTTACCAAATTTTCTACCTAATACCACCTTGGCTTTTTTATAAAGATTTGAGAGACCTGACTGACACCAATATTTTCGACAACTTTTAAAGAGATGCTGATTACCCAGTCCTAGGGAAACCATCTCTTACTTAAGCCAAACTGAAATTGTCTACCATCTCACTAACTTACCTTTTTTGAATAAGGTTTATGCATAGCTGTTTCACATCTTACATCTCAAAATCTCTTGGATTCTCTTCTGTCTGATTTTAGATCAGGTCACAGCACTGGGCCTGCCATTATATAGACAGAAAATGACCTCCTAATAGTCCAGAATAGTTTCTTATCATTAAACCAGTTCTCCTACAGTATCCTGTAGCATTTTGCCACATAGATCTTGATCAGTCACCTTCATTCCCACTCTGATCTCTCTCTTCTACAGTACTAGAGTGGCTTTGTTCCAGACATCTCATGTTAATCATTGATTTGTTTCAGGCCAAACCTTCTCTGGTATTTACTTGCTGACATATGGGGTACGTCACAGCTGGATTCTGGCTCCTCTGATTTTAATGCTGCCCATGTTGCCATTAAGATAGGTCACCCAAAATAGACATATGTGATATCAAAGCTATAATGATGATATTCATCTATATCTCTTCTTAATTTAGGATGTGCTTGATTTTCCTACAATGGAATTAATGTTATCCTTCACTGGATGAATTCAAGTAATCTGACACTTACACTGTCATAACCATAGTCTTCAGCAGGTTATGCTACTCTTCATAAGTTTCAGGTTCAATTCCTTTCTCATCTTATTTTTTAATAAAGAAAACAGACTGAAATGTGTGACTTTTGTATGAAATCTCCATGTGAACCTGACAACATGCTGATAATGAAGGGACAGAGATCAGCGGTTGTGAGGACACCCTATTGCCATTTAAACAATAGTATTACTTATGTTCTATTCAGAATTTTCATGTTAATGTATACTTGGTGAAGTGTAACATGGATGTGGTTTAAACTCTTTGAGTTCTCAATCACTGTTCTCAGATAAAACACCACCAGTATGGTCTTTATTTGAATGTCAGAAGTGATTCAGTTTCCATTGGCTTTTCGCTTTTTTTCCAAAGGTTCTGCAGGTGAAAAATTAGTGTATAAGTAAGAGGGAGTGTACATCTGGAGTGAGGATGGGGGTTACTCTGCAATAAAAAAAAAAAAATTCTGGGTTTGATTCACCCAAAACCTTGATCAGTGTGTTTCTTCCAGTTGAAATGTCAAGGAGTTTACACTATGCAAACAATAAGGGATGCAACATTACCACAATGATCCATGCACTAGAATCTTCCTCTCTTGATTACTGTATTACACTTTACTGTGAGCTTTCAGATGATGGCCTTAAGAATCTAATAATAACCTTCATTAAGAGCTCAGCAAGAAGTTAGCCTTACCTGCTTGAAGGAGCTTCTGTTATCCCATGGGTTAGTGAGACCTCCATTCTGTCAGATGGGGCTTTTATAACTTGGGTAGACCATCCTTAACTTTTTTAATTTCTCCAAGTCTTTTAGTTTTCTAATGCTTTGGTATGAATGGACCCCATTCCTAAGTTAAAGTATGATACAAGTTGGTGTTAGCCAAAAGTACTCTTCAGAGCACCCACAATGTATCCAAAACTGACTCCTTCTGCAATTCATATGGAATTACATGTATTGGCAGCATGTCTAAATAAGACTGTTAATTCTTTTTTATGAGACCCATTGCTCTGCCTGCTATTGGAATTGTCTGGATATCCTTCTTCCACATCCCCCTTATTTCAGCCTGCAAATCCTGGTATTTTATGATTTTGTATCTCTCTGTATGTAAGGCACTGTGATCAGTGGGTGTAGCAATTTTAATGATAGATACTGCTTTTGTCTTCTTTCCATAGAGGACTATGTTTTTTTTGCATCTATTTATTGAACTGTTGGTAATGTTTAATTCCATGTGATAGAAATTTCATTATTCTCTGTAATGCGTTGTGGCTCATGTTTCCAATGATTCACAGCTACTTCAGTATTGTAATGTTTGCACAATCCCCAGTGCAGCAGTCTTGCCACTTTATTTTGCCTTTCAGTACGCCGGCCCTCTGCCATTAGTGTATCATATCCAGCAACAAGATGTACAACTGTTTCCAGTTCTGTTTGATTGAACCTACATTTGTCCGGTGTTTTCCACATATTCAGTAGACTTTGTAAATCATTTTGTACAAAGGTCACCATCCGGGGCATTAATATTAACATCTCATCTTTTGGTTTAAATTCACCTCTCCTTTACCATTCCTGCATCAGATCCTGAACAACATGAGGTTTTTCCAGGAGTTTTCAGTACTTGCAACTATATTTATGTCTTTTCCACATTTCTTGCTTTCTCATCTGATCCTTCTCCTTACATTCTTTGTTTTGTTTTTGGTACATTCAATTGCTGATTTTTGTCTACTCCTGGTTTGATTTCCATTCCACTTGACACTGATGTGCTTCTGTTAAACTAAGCAGGGACGTCATCTTAGATTTGTTCTCTTTATATTTCAAAAGCTTCACTATATTTAGCTCTGATGAGGTTAGCAAATATTTATGCAGTCTTACAATTGCAGATCTATACATGTAATCAATTTTAAGGAGGCCCATACTTCCTTCAGAATGAGGAATACATAATCTTGGTATTCAGTGATTTTTATATATCACTAGATAAGTATGAAGCATTAACTTATATGGCACCTGTCGAGTGGAAGCAGTTACCTTCTTGGATAACTATGTGTTTTATTCCGAGGCCTAATTCTAAATTCTCTTAAGTACTATCTGAACAGCCAATTTTTTATGAACCCACATGCAGAGTCTTTTTACCTGTCATAACTTACTTTATTTATTTCCATGAATTTCATTGCTGTGTGCAAACAGTCCCAGCTTTTAGATAACAAAATGAATAAATTAATAAGATAGTCCAAAATTATACTTGAGGTTAATAGATGATATGTTTTGATTCAAAATAACAGTTGATCTGTGTACTAAATTAAAATCTTCTGGTGAGAGAGTGATGTGTTCAGACAAATGTTAGCTGTTGACACTGATAGTAGTAGTGATGTATATTTGGGCCTGGCTCCCTTCACACATACACATACACATATACATATATACATACTCACACACACACACACGCGCACGCGCAATTACAGTGTGTGTGTGTGTGTGTGTGTGTGTGTGTGTGTGTGTGTGTGTGTGTGTGTGTGTATATGTATATATAATATATAAAATGTAATGACTGGAATTTCAATTTCATTAAAAGACAACACTGATTTCAAATGGTTGAAAGACTACTTTACATAAACACTATTTAGTAAAATTCCAAATAAATGAAAATCATATAGTCAAAATCGCCAAAAGGATCATTTTTCAATTTTTTTTCGTAAGAATCAAGTGACCTTGCGTCCCCATGTGGTGGGGCGGGGGGTTCAAAGCACCTCCACACACCCTTACTGAAATATACCAATGATGGTAGCACTATCTTGAAGAAAAGTCAAAATTCCACACACAAAGCCAGATCTTAAATAGAAATTTCATTTTTGGGGATTATGCATATATAACCCCAATTACCTGATAAATATTTTTCATATTCTTCTATATGTTTAACCACATTAGCAGGAATTGTGTATAGATAATAATCAGAGCTGCACCCAAAGCAGTAAAAAAACTTATATCCCACTGGCAGCTTGGCTGCTGCCTCCCAGAGAGGAAAAAATATGACAAGAACCAACACACTCACAGTATGTAAAAATAACCTTTAAATAATTTATATTGTTAACCAATTAAACCTTTCCGATTATACTCCTAAGTAAGACAGAAAGGACAATTGTGTTATACTTCAGAATGTATAAATGCTTTTTATATTCAAGCAAACATTTTAAACTTCCACTGTCTCTTCCATTCAAAAATGTTGACTTAAAACACATGCTATTCTAAACCATGAACAGGTTTCTCTTTAAAATGACCCACCACTGGGATGGCTTTGTAATTCCTTTTTATATCCCTTAAATTTTCTTGTATCCTATATTTCAGGCTTCTTCTTTGTAAGAAATGTATTTACTAAGAAGATTTTAACCTGCTTTTATAAGCAGGTTATGCTAGACATGTGACTGATGAGGCATGATGGAACATACCTCTCAACTGTACAGACTTTTGTAAAATGTCCAGATTTTTGCCTCATATTTTTGGTACGTTCTTTCATAAAATTGTGGTTTTCTGGCAAATTAGTGGCAAATCATTAAAGATTAGAGTTAGAACATAATGACAGACATTTGAGTTTCAGATTTCATACCCTTCGGAAAATTCATGCTAATGCAAAAACTGTTATTCTATCAGCTTTCTAAGAGCAATATTTAAAAATTTCCCTATTTTGGGCCTTTGTCCCACTTTTATATATGGCTTTGTCCAGATTTCTTGCTCTAAGAGGTTGAGAGGTATGTGATGGAAAGTCACAAAGCATCTGAAAAATCATAAGTTTAATAGTGGAAGATAAGAAAGAAAGAAAACAATGAAAATGGAAATGAGGTGTATTTTTGTGACTCTGTAAAATCTTTTGTCGGAAGAAATAATCAAACAGTTTAAAAGAACTGTGGGGTCTATTACAGCCAAACACTTTTTTAAAGAACTTTGATAAATAAATTCCCAAATGTATTGCATTATAAAGGAAAATGTTTGAGGGATATTCTGACAAGATGATATTTTTAAATGCCATGTAAGAATTCGCTGAGAAGTATTTGAAGGATACTTGCTCCTTTGGTGGTTGTACTATATGCAATAAGGTGGTTTCTGCATTAGAAATAATAAATAGAAAGACATTTTATGGAATGAGAGAGTTTTATTTGTTTATTTAACTACTTATTTATTCATTACATTTTGGCAACCACGTAAGTGAACTGGTTAATGGACCCTTTCCAGCCATGACCCAGGCCCATTAGGCAGAAGTTACAGTGTCAAAAAATGCAATGTGAGTATCACATTGAGTATTTACGTAAATGTACACTCACTACAGTGATTATCACAATAAGGTTTGAATAAAGGAAATGACATAATTATATAATAGTTTTAAACAATATTTACAATGAGTAGCTTTTACAATGAGAACAATGAGGCTTAGTAACAGTGGAGAAAGCAACAATCACAATACAAATATTCATTTAAGAAATGCACATTCAGACAGCTTATTTATCAATGAAGAGGCAGACAGTGTATAGGCTGTGTGTAGAAGGCCAGTATTGAATCAAAGTTGTCATAGCCCTTTTCTTTATAACTGAAGCAAGCTGATTCTTTCAACAAGTGCTCATAGTTTACTTTTAAACACTTTTATGGTACTTTCTTGTCTGACTTCTGACAGCAGAAACTTGTTCCAAATTACTAGTGCCAGCTTTAAGAATACCCTGTTACCTATTGCTGTTTTGATTTTGAGTTTTAAGAGGGCATGATTTTCCTTACAAGCATCTCCTAGTACTTAGTTTTGTTGTCTGATTTGTAGTTTTGTTCTTAATGCAGGGGAGTGCCCTAGGTTAATAATTTTCTGAATCAGTGTTGTGTAGTAAAGTTCTCCTTTCATTAACAGTTAACCATTCAATATGTTGTAGGGCTGCCAGTGACGAGTTAATCGATCTGCAAGTAAAGCAATTCTGCAAATTTTATTTATTGCTATTTGAAATTTCTTTGTGTGCTCCTACTATATTTTTTGTTTATTTATATTATATTTAGTTAAAGACCATATTCGGTTTTGGAATTAGTGCATTCTTAACTATTGCAAGATGAGTAGTGTGTACGTGCCTGTGAAAAGATGAGAAACTTTGAGCACAGTTTTAGCTGTCCCAGGGTTTTGTTGATAATGTTGTCAGTATATTTTGAAAAAGAGAGAGAAAGATGAAGTCTAAGGTTAATCCTAGGTATTTTTTTTCTGTTACACCTGTCAAGCATTTACCATTTTTGTCAGAAATATATATGCAGAGTTTTTTGGAAGACTTTTGTGGAGTTCCAAAAATCATAATGTTAGATTTTAAGGTGTTAATGAGAAGTTTGCTGTTGTGTGCTATATAGCATTGTGAAACTGCTCTGTAGTTTCTCTGTTTCTCTGGTATGGTAGGTAAGTTTTTACTGGATGTAGGAGGTTGTCTGCATACATGATTATATTTACCCGAGAAAGGTCAGAAGGCAAGTCATTAATAAACATTAATGTAAGAGAGGCTCAAGGACTAAACTCTGTGGAACACCTATGTAAAGATTTCTTGACTGGAAAAGCTGGTATTGCTCTCAAAATTACTTTGGAACCATCTTATGACTGGTCTACCACAGCTGAACTTCTTTAGTTTATCTAGGAGAAGGCTGTAGTTTTCTCAGAGGCTCTGGAGATATATATGAACAGGTTACCTGTTAATTTAGATTCATTCATTTCCCTGTATTATCAGTGACTGTGTACAGGACAGTCACAATGCTGAAAGTTTTACAGAAAATGTCATGTTGGTCACTGAGTAGCCCATGTTTGTTAATGAATTCAAAGATTTGTGTATAGATAATTCTTCAAATATTTTTGTGAGGGGGCATAAGTTGGCTGTTGGTCTGTAGTTTTTGCATTTCCTGGGTTGAGGAGTTTTACCACATCTTTGTGGAAAATGAGATAAGCTTGTCCTACCACAACAGCATGCACATCAGACACTCTTCTTGCAGAAGTCATAGCAATCAACACTACTGTCTTCCCTGTTAAGAATCTCATATCAGCCTGATGACCTGGTTCAAAGTGAGTAAGTGTTAATTTTTCCAAACAAAAATAATATTGCAATGAGAAGCCACCTGCTTTCTAAGTGGATCGGTATGTAGAACATCTTTCAAAAATATATTTGCATTAGAGTGCATTGAAAGAGGAAGATCTATGGGCAGACATGCTGAAATGGCTGAATGGTGAAGCTTGACAGGGGAATAAGAAACACCACTGGGTGATATCTCAGACAAATATTGTAGAATCAGAGAAATGATAGCCTTAAAAGGTATTGGTCCTTAATATGGCACCAACTAGAAAATCATTTCCATTCTCTAATATATGATTTCCTAGTAGGCAGTTTCTTTGCCTCCTTTAATACTGCATGTTCTCAAAAAATAGGTGCCTAAAAGGTATTAAAATTCCATCATTTAGGCAGTCATTTGAAGTTGTTTCAAGTTTGGGTATAGCAGCTCCTGACTTGTGTGAGTAGATCCAGTCTGTGAGGAAGCTCGTGATAATTGCCCCTGGCCATTTTCAAAAGTAGGGAGAACCACTGCTGTCTGGGCCAGAAGGGAATCACCACAATGATCTTTGGCGAGCATTCTGAATCGTCATAATGACTCTGGATTTCAGTGGAAAGGATGAAAAAGCATACAGGTACATTCCTGTCCAAGGAATGAGAATGTGCAAGGAGTCCTGGGGCAGAATTTCTCCAGGTGTTTGTTATGAATGGGGGTTCAAAGATCTATCTCAGGTGTTTTACATCACTGAATCAAACACTGGAAAACCCACTGCTTAACTTTCTTTTCATGAGGGCCTGGCTTGATACTGCTCAGCTTGTCTGTCACAAAGTTTTGCTCTAACAGACCTTAAAACACCTGCAGATTGAGATTATGCTGTCTGTCTATAAACCAGGCTACCATGTCTAATCTGCACAGAGGGCATGATCTGCATTCCCCTTTTTCATACATATACCACATCACTGTGGTACTGTCTGTGGTCACTTGCAGAGGTCCTGGGTTCCACAGCTGATTGAGATAGTTGAGTGCATTTATTAGTGCCAACATCTCTTTGATGTTTATGTGTTTTGGGTCTGTATTTTTGTTCCAAAGACCCTGCACTTTTACCTGCAAAGACACACCCTCGAAGCAAAGTCTGAGGCATTTGTTATTACAGACTGTAGTGGAGCTGGAATGGAGAGTGGTAGACCAAGATTCAGATAAAACTAGTTTCTCCAGTAAAGCAGTTCCTTTTTTACAAATCTCAAAACCAGAATTTGAAAAGTCAGGGTATGTTGATGTTAAGACCAAACAGATTTTGTTGCCATTGAATCTTTCCCATTATGCATTTGGATAGATAAATCTTGAGTATTATAGAAGCCACGAATCTTAAAATCTTTAGATATTTCCTTGCTGAAGTCCTTGATTGAATAGAAAAACTCAGGAATAGCTCAAGATATAGAAATACTTTTTCCTATAGAAGAAAAGCTCTTTGAATGGATGTATCGAGTTGACACTCCAGAAATACTATTCTGTGGGATGGAATTAGACATGCTGTTTGAATGTTCTCCTGGAAACCCAAGTGAGAGATTCTTGTCACTTTAAAAAAGACTCTGCAAAGATAAGCAAGTTATCTGAATAAAGAAAAATGTGAATATTTTGCAATCTGCTGTAGGCTATCACTGGAGATGGACACTATGCGCATCCTTGAAGAAATGGATAACCCAAAGGTTAATGCAGAGAAATGAAAGTGTAATACAGACACAGAAAATCTTAGGAAACATTTCAAATCTGTGGCTGTTTGAATCTGATGATAAGCATACTTTAAAATTAGATTTACCAAAAAAAAATTGAAGGGGGAATAAGGGGTAATAGATAGTGAATGGCTAGCAGCTTGAACTTTGGAACTTTCACAAACCTGCTGTGAAACGAAAAATTTGGGACTGGTTTCCATGAAGCTTCTTTCTTTAGAATCAGAAACCTCCTTGAATACAAACCTTTCACTGCAAGAGAGGGTGGGACAAGTTCTATTATCCCATGAGCTAGCAGATGCTGAGTGATGGGGATGGGGGGTAAAGAAGTTTGATTGGGTGGATAAGGAGGAATCCCCTAAAAAGGAAGTAGGAACTCACTCTGCCATCTGTACCCCTAGTGGATAAATTACCCATTTGTTTGATATTATCTGTAATTAAAAAGAGAAATGAAGAACAAGATTTTAGGGAAGAATGGAAGGATTGCCATGGTGGGATGGGGTTACATTTTGTAGATAATCATTCTGACTTTTTGGTCTGTTCTTGTTTCTGGGAACCCCCTCCCCTTCTTTTTAGATACTCGTTGTCATTGATCTTTGAATATCTTAAAGTTAGGGACGAAAATTTTAACAAACTTGGAGAAGGAATGCTGAAAAATCTGAGTCATCCATTTTCCTCTCTGATTACATTTTTCAGGACCTCAGCAGCAGATGGTACAATGTCACTATCAAAAGTTAAATTCAAAATTTCAGCTTTTAAGTCTTCAGGCAATGTTTGAGAATGCAGTTATGCAAATCTTCTCATAACAGAACCAGTAGCTGCTTCTCTGACAGTAACATCAGCTTAGCATAAAAGCACTTCAGCAAATGGTTACTTGAGAAAGAAAGGCCCAAAGAGCATTTGAATTTAGATGTACCCTCAAAGGAAGGAAAAGTGGCAGTTATGTCCATCATTCTTCAAAGAAGCCAGCAAAAACTTTTAACATGTGATTTTGACAATTAAGAATTCTAAAAATAAAAGTGGCAGAAGAATTCACTCTTTTCACAATCTACCAAATGCTTTTCCACCCTTGTCAGAGGGAGAGAGATTAGCATTTATTAAATACAGAAGGATTTAAAAAGGAAATCACTGTAGGGTCAGATCTGGGATTAGAAAATAAGAATTTGTAAAACTGAAGAACCTTTATATAGACTGTCTGCTTTTTTAGGGATTGCAAGCTATCTGCTAGGCATGTTGCAGGCTATTTTAAAACATCATTTCAAGATAATAGAACAGGAGGTGAAGAAGGAT